>NW_027185850.1:32742685-32756486 GCF_028583685.1 Petaurus breviceps papuanus | reverse complement strand
ATGGATGGATGGATGGATGGATGGATGGATGGATGGATGGATGGATGAATGGACAAAAGGACAGAGAGATGAATGGATGGATGAATAGGTGACATTGTGATGATTGCATTAAGGCCTGAAATATTGCCGAGCCAGCCTCCTGATTGAGAACAACATTCAGTTCCAAGAATATAGCCCAGCTCTCTAGAGAGGAAAGACTGATCAGAAACAACAACTGCCATTTATTCTCTAGAGTCTAGACTCTGATTTGCAGTTGCATGAACAAATGATCAAGTCTGTCTATAAGTATTTCTCTATCTGAGATAGACCTTGCAAATGGACAAGGAGCTAGGCTCAGAACAGAAGAGCAAGTTGGATTGCTTTTGGGAAACTGTCCAGGGCTTCTAATGACCCTAAGCTTATGCTTGAAACCAAGAAGTCTATACATTTAACACCAGTCTTCTTCTAGTGTGGCTAAGAGTCACAGAATACACAGTTTCTGAGGAATCAAGGTTGAGAATCACTCCAAAGGTTAATGGCAAAGTTCAGGCATAGTGGGTATGAGGAGGCTGAAACACATCCTAAGTCATGAATAACAAAGCACCATACACTTAGAACTAGAAAGCACCTTAGAGTCAGCAGGTCCAACCCTTAAAGATGAGGACACTCAGTTGGGAAAAATAACTTGGGGCCATTTTGCAAAGAATTTTTCTGGGGCAGCTAAGCACTACAGTGGATTGAGCTCTGGACTTGGAGTCAGGAAGTCCTGAGTTCAAATCTAACCTCAGACACTTGCTAGCTATGTGACTTTGGGCAAATTACTTAATCTTAGTTTCTTCATCTGTAAAATGGGGATGATAATAGCACCACCTCCCATGGTTGTTATGAGGACAAACTGAAACAATATTTTATAAAGTGCTTTGCAAAGCACCTGGCAAATAGCAGGTATTTAATAATTCCTTATTTAACAAAAACCAAAACTCTATTCCTTCAATCTCTCTGGTGATATCCTTTTTTTGTCCTTTTATGTGATTTGCCATATTTCTTTTTGTTTCCACACAATTGAGGAGAACTTGGCTTAGACACCATCTCTCACTTAATCCTATTGAGTGATAAAATAGCCTTTTCCCACTAATTAATTTTTCTGCTTTTTAAAAAAACATCTGAAGTATTTCTGACTATTGCTTCTACCCTTTGCCTTGATTCTTTTTTTTAGTGTATATATATATTTTTTTTTTCAACATTTATTTTTATCAGATTTTGAGTTCCCCCCCAAAAAAAGATACATAGCATAATGCAAAGCTTCACTTGAAAAATTGTTTCAAATGTCTTAGTAGTAAATGCATATCTTTATAAAACAAGCAAAATTAGATCTTCAATAACATGATTAATAGTCTTACAAAATAAAATATGCAAAACAACAATATAGGTGCATATTTTAAAAACAGCATGATTAACAGATTCATGCAACTATAATACATGCAAAATGTCAATGGAAAATATGAACAAGACTGATAAAAATCATTAAAAAAAAAAGATTTTGAGTTTCAAATTTTTTTCTCCCTCCCCAATAAAGCAAACAATCTGATATAGGCTATACATGTACATTGATTGTTTCTTAATAACAGGAACAACAAAATTAAGCAAAACTCAACCAACAAAACAATCACACCAGGCATCATTCCAGACCCCGAGTCCCCAACTTTTTGCTTTTAAGCACTTTCTCCCTTTCCTAACTCATCCTCCACACATCTGACAAAATTATTTTCCTAATGGCCATATCTTACCACATCATTCCCTTGCTCAAAATTCTCAGGAGGATCTTGATTGTCTTTAGGATAAAACAGAAATTCTTCAATCTGGCATTTGAAGCCTTTCAAGATTTGGCTTCCAACTACTTTTCCAGATTTACTTAATAAGTTCTTGGATATAAAGCTGTAAGGGACTTTAGATGTCACCTAGTCCAACACCCTCAGGAAACTGAGGCCTGAAGCACTAAAATGACTTGCTCAAGGTCACAGAGTTAGTAAATAATAGAGCAAATATTTGCATTCAGGTCCTGTCACCTCTTAATACAGCTCTTCCCAGGATACCATGTTGACCCAACAAAACAATTTACATGTAAGGAAAATATAGCTTAGTAGATAGATCATGGCATGAAAGAATGCACAGTCTCACTAGCAACTAAATAATTGCAGAAGAAAACAAAGCTACTCAAATTCAACTAGGAAGAATTAAAATAAATGATACAACCCACTGTGGGTGGAGATGAGGAAAGTACACTTAAAATTTGCTGGCAACACCATAAAAATGCATGTTCAGTCTTTCTGGAGAGCAATCTAACAGTATGCAACAAGAACTATAAAAGTGTTCCTACCCTTTGACCTAGTAGCTTCACTTTGGGGAATATGCCCTAAGGTAATAACCCGAAAGAAAAAAGGAGGCAATTTGTGCAAAAATGTTCACAGGATGCTACTTATAATGTCAGAAAATTGGAAACCCAGATGCCCAGTGGTAATGGAAAAAGCAAATTGGTGGATATCAACTCAGTGGAATATAACTATCAAAATATTTTTTACTTCTAATCTTTTCCCTCCGTTAATTCCCTTGATATTCTTGACCTTTTGTTTCTCTAGATAAAATTTTAATTATTTTGCTAGCTCTAGAAATAATCCTTTGGTAGTTTGATTGGTGTGGCACTGGATATGTAAATTAATTTAGGTAGCAATATCATTTTTATTATAATTGCTTGGTCTATCCATGAGAAATGAATATTTCTCAAATTATTTAGATCTGTCTTTTTCTTTTTTGGTTTTTGGAGGGGGGAAGGCAGGGTAATTGGGGTTAAGTGACTTGCCCAAGGTCACACAACTAGTAAGTGTTAAGTGTCTGAGGTTGGATTTGAACTCAGGTCCTCCTGACTACAGGGCCAATGCTCTATTCACTGCACCACTTAGCCATACCTCTTTGTCTTTATTTCTATACAGAATTTTGTGAATAGAAGTAGAGTTGTGTTTATGTAGTTCATGTGTTTATCTTAACAAGTAGTCTTCCAAGAATGTTATTATTTTTATTGTTGTTTTAAATGGAATTTTTTTCTATCTCTTCCTGTTAGATTTTGTTGATAATATGCAGAAATGCTGATGATTTATGTGGATTTATCTTATATCCTGCAACTTCGTTGAAGTTTTAATTGTTTCGACTAGCTTTTTAGTTGGCTCTTGGGGACTCTTTAAATAAACTATCATATTATTTGTTTGCAAAAGGCAGTTTTTTTTGTTTTCTCTTTGACTATGTTTATTCCTTCAATTTCTTTTATTTTGTCTTATTGCTATATCTAGAATTTCTAGCACTACACTGAATAAGTCATAATGAACAAACTTGCTTTATCCCTGATTGTATTAGAAAGTTTATCTCCACTACAAATACTACTTATTACATTAAGAAAAGATTTATTCATTCCTAAGTTTTCTAGGTTGCTTTAAAAACAAACAAACCAGGAACGAGTATTGTATCTTATCAAAAGGTTTTCCTAAAATGCAATCCATATCTAGAAAAAGAACTATGGAGATTGGATGCAGATCAAAGCATATTATTTGCTTTTTGTTTGTTTCTTCTTTCTTGTGGTTTCTCCCATTGGTTCCAATCTTTCTTTACAACATGACTAATATGAAGATATGTTTAATATGAATGTATACGTAGAGTCTATTTCAGATTGCACACCATCTTGGAGAGGAGGGTGGGGAGGTAGGGGGAGAAAATTTAGAACTCAAAATCTTATGGAAGTGAATGTTGAAAACTAAAAATTAATTAATTTCTTAAAAAAAACTTTTCCTGTATCTATTGAAATATAGGATTTTAATTGTTCTTTTTTATTAATATAGATAGTTAATAATGTTTATAATCTTACTAGTATTGAATCAGCCCTGTATTCCTAGTATAAATTCAATTTATTCATACTACACAATCTTTATGATATGTTGTTGTAGTTCCCTTTATTTGGAAATTTTGCATCAATATTTAGTATTATTATTTATTAGGAATATTTGTCTTTATTTTAATCCCATCCCTGGGTTATTAATCTGCTTTTTCTCTTTTAGAGATAAAAAATTTTTCTCTAAGTACTGCATTGACTGAATTTCTCAAAATTTTGGTATTCTGTCTCATTTTTGTCATTATCTTTGATGATACTACTGATTATTTCTATGATTCACTTGTTGATCCACTCATTCTTTATGATTGTTATTTAATCTATTGTTAATTTTTAATTGTCTTATCAGTGTCCCTTTCTTGAATATAATTTTATTGGATTGTGATATGTAAAAAAATGCATTTAATATTTTTGCTTTTCTGCATTGGTTTGTGAGGTTTTTATGCCCTAGTAAATGGTCCATTTTTGTTAAGGTGCTAGCAGCACTAACAAATAGACATGCTCCTTTCTATTGCCATTTAATAATCTTCAGAAGTCTATCATATCTAACCTTTCTAAAATTCTCTTCAGGTCCTTTGTTTCTTTTTTGGTTAGATTTATCTACATCTGAGAGAGGTAATTTGAGGCCCTCCAATATTATAGCTTTACTGTCTATTGCTCCTAGCAATTTATTTAACTTTTCCTTTAAGTATTTCTATGCTGTACCATTTAGTGCATATATGTTTAATATTGATCATTAATTCATTGTCTATGGTACCTATAGTTTCCCTCTTTAAATTAAGTCTATTTTTGCTGTTGCTTTGCATCTGATCAAGACTGCTATTGCTGCCTTTTTTTATATCAGCTGAAGCATAATAGCTTTTGTTATAGCTCCTTAAAGTCTGTGTGCATCTTTCTATTTCAAGTAGATTTCTTGTAAACAACATAGCATTGGATTCAACTTTTTTAATCCATTTTGCTATATCCTCTTGCATTTTAGGGTGAGTTAATTTCAGTTACATTCACAGTTTAATTGTTAATTATATCTTTCCCTCTATCCTATTCTTTAATAATTTTCCTTGTTTCCCACCCCCCTCTGCAGCTAGGTGGCACAGAGAGAGTGCCAGGCCTGAAGTAAGGAAGACATCTTCCTGAGTTCAAATCTGGCTTCAAACACTTACCAGCTTTGTGACCCTGGGCAAGTCACTTGACCCTGTTTGCCTCTTTCCTCATCTATAAAATGACCTGGAGGAGGAAATGCAAACTGCTCCAGTATCTCTTCCAAGAAAACCCCAAATGAGTCACAAAGAGTCAGGAAGACCTAGGGTCAAGTCATGCTTGTAACACATACTGGCCAGGAGGTTCTAGGCAAGTAATTTGACCTGGTATTGATCTGGTCAACTCTTTCGGACTCTAAGTTGCAGAAAAGATGCCATGCTAAATTGGTAGAAGGAGTTTTCTTCCTGGGGATTCCCCTGACAAAATGACAGCTCTGGTGGCTAAGCTTATTCCCCACCTAACTTTAAACTTTCATTTAAATCAGTGATCCTTCACCCTTTATGTCATGAATCCCTTTGGCAGATGTGGTAAACCTATAGACCTCTTATCAGAATACAGTTTTTAAATGCATAAAATAGAACACACAAAAGAAAACAATCATACAAAATGGTTATTAAAATTTTAAAAAACCATGAGTTCACCGGTTCCAGAATAAGAACCCTGATCTAAGTAAATACATGACAAGTATGAGGGCATGGGTTATTGCTCACTCCAGCTCAGCCACAGAGACAGTTGTATCCTTGATCATCATCACCCACAAGTTTGCCCCCTCTAAGACTCTGGACTTGGAAATCCCTCTCTCTGTCTACAACCTCCTATCCCTCCATCTCTTCTTCTGCCTCACTACTTCTAAACCTTCTCTTCTGCCACTTTATCCCTCTTTATATTCCAAGTCCAACACCCCTGCTCTCGTCTCACCTTCCCGCCTTGCTGTATTGATGCTATAGAGATTTTTGTTTATTTTTAAATTTTGGTATTTTTTAAAATTCTGAATTTATAAATTTATGAGATATATAAATTTTATAAATTTATGAGATAAATTTGACAGATGAATTTAACAAACATCAGATAAAATTCTGAATTTAACAGACATCAGATAAAATGAGATAAAATTTTCTATATTTCCATATAGAAAATAGAAAAGGAAAAGAAAATTGGACACAAAACCATGAATTTCTATTATTTTAGTTTGCTTTTCCTTTTAAGTTTATAATAAATACACCAAGTAACTTTAAAGCTGTCCAGCTTGTCTGTCTTTCTTTCTGGCCTCCTTCCTCTTCTATTTCTAAAAAATGCTTCACTGATCTTCCTTTCTGTCCTTTATTATTCTTTCATTTTTGGGAAAACATTACTCACTTCTCTCCTCCCTCCTACCCCATTAAATAAAAAAAAATAAAGAAATTCAAAACCCTTATAACATATACATAGTCAAGCAAAAGAAATTCCCACATTGACTACATCCAAAAATGAATGTTTTGTTCTGTACCCTGAGTCCACCACCCCTCTGTCAAAAGATAAGTAGCCTGTCATCATATAGCATTGATTAGAATTCTTAAGTCTTTCACAGCTGTTTATTTCTGTAGTATTGTGGTATTGTATACTTTTTTTTCTCCTGGTTCTTTTCACTTCATTCTATTAATGCTATATTTAACTCATTCAGGATTTCACCATTTTGTAACTAATGGCCCAGGGTCCCTCATACAGGCCAGATCCGTTCTTGAGGACAATCCTAAAATATCTGTTTCTTTGGCTTGCATCTCTCCCACCCAGTGTTTACTCTAGGAAATCTCAGTATAGAGTGCATGTCTACATCTCTGCACATGTGGGCAAAAGAGGACCCTTCTCCTCACCAGATTATGTACAAACACTTAAGGTGTATCCTCAACATGGTATCCCTGTACTCATAAATAATAAGTTAGCCTTTCTATAGTGTTTTTAAGGTTTTCAAAATGCTTTCTATAACATTAAATCATTTGACCCTGACAATAACCCTGGGAGGTTGGTGCGTTATTATTATCATATGAAAATGAGGAAACTGAGGCTGAGACAAGGGAAATGAACTGTCCGAAGTCACACCGTTAGCAAAGGTATGAGGCAAGACTGGAATTCAGGTCTTCCTAAGTCCAAATCCAACATTCTATTGACTGTGCCACCAAGGTACAGAGTATCTAAGCAACAGGGCGCTTCATAACTCATAAAGAAGATTTAGTCAAGGTCCCAAATGTGGTGATGCTGAGAATGTTGTTCTATAAGTGAGATACTACAGCAAAAAAAAATGTTTTAAGTTCGAGCAAGAGCCAACCTTTTAACCTGGATAAGTTGGCCAGACTCCTGGTCATGCCCTCTATATAAATATTTATGGATTATTACATTATAAGGAGAGCAACTATGAAAATCTTGAGGACTCTGGTCAATGCAATGACCAAGCAGGCAGAAGATGGATATGAAGGATGTTCCCCACCTCTCAGGCAGAGAAGTGATTGACCAGAGGTGCAAGATGAGACATTTTCAGACATGTCCAATTCATGAGTTTATTTCACGTGTTATACTTTCTGTATATCGAGGAGGACTTTTATTGGGGGAGGAAGGTGGGGAGTAATGGTAATACAAAAAAAGAAGGAAAAAACGTAGCTCAATGAATTGCTAAAAAATAATAATAAACATGAGAACAGAAGGACGTACAGAAGGAGACATAGACAATCAGGGCAATGTTGGGACTACAATGTTAAATTTAAATATACCAACACAGACAAGTTCCCAAACCCTCCAAATCAACCTATAGTCATGGTTTCATATTTGTATTCACATTTAAGCTGTAATTCGTGGTTTCATATTCAGTGCAGTGGACAGAATGAGGGACATGGAGTCAGAAATACCTTATTTCAAATCCTGCCTTAGACACTCACTATTTGACCCAGGGCCAGTCATTTGGCCTGCTTGCCTCAGTTTCATCATCTATAAAACAGGGATGGTAATAACATTTACCTTCCATGGTTGTTGTGAGGAATCAGCTGAGATGCTATCTGTAAAGTGTTTTGCAAATCTTTTTTTTTTTTTGCCTTTTTTGGAGGGCAGTTGGAGTTAAGTAACTTGCCCGAGGTTACACAGCTAGTTTTTTTGTGTGGGTGTTAAGTGTCTGAGGCTGGAACTGAACTCAGGTCCTCCTGACTCCAGGGCCAGTGCTTTACTCACTGCGCCACCTAGCCACCCTGTGTTTGCAAATCTTAAAGTTGTATATTAATGTTAGCCATTATTATATTATTCTTTATGTAGGGAGAAATTTGTCAGTTGTTGAGTTTATAATAGTAATCAAAAGGTGAATTTTTAAGTCATACAATTAATATGTGGTATGTACAGGATTAAAATCCACTGCCTTTCCATTTTCTGTGCTATTTCTTAGATTTTTTTTTTTTGCTTTTTGGAGGGCAATCAGGGTTAAGTGACTTGCCCAAAGTCACATGACTAGTAAGTGTTAAGTGTCTGAGGCCAGATTTTCAACTCAGGTTTTCCTGACTCCAGGGCTGGTGCTCTATTCACCATACCACCTAGCAGCCCCTACTTCTTGGATTTAAGACCTACAGTAAGGGGTGGCCAGGTGGCTCAGCGAGTAAGAGCACCGGCCCCAGAGTCGGGATGACCTGGGGATCAAGTCCAGGCTCAGATACTTAGCACCACACCCAGAAATAACTGGCCGTGTAACCTTGAGCAAGTTACTTAACCCTGATTGCTTAAAAAAAAAAAAACCTACAGTAGAGTGTGTCCTCAATACCACATAAAAAGTTTCTACAATTTCTTTCCAAACCTTTTCATATCTATTAATGTCTTAGTTATTATGAATTATACAATATTGAACTTCTACAACCAGGAAATGCATAATACCAGTATTATGGATATGGATTTCCATTTTTAGTAAAAAAAAAAATTTAGCAACTCAGCCTCATTTCTTTTAGCTCTGACCTAATTTGTGTCAAGTCTTGGGCCTGTGGGCCCAAGCTAATTAATACACCTGATGAATCAGACATACTGGTAAAAAAAAAATCCTTTGCTAACATGATCTCATTTTGTGTGCTGACATGACACAATTGTATGACTGTGATTCTTTTCTATAAGAACAAATTTAATGATTGCATTTATCCTTTTGAAATTCTCTGTATATTTTAGTCCCAAATTTATGGTAGAGGAAATAGAGAAATAGATTCCATTTCACCACCAGCTGTATAGAAGCCCTACTCTCTTTAGAATTTCCAAGCAGAAATTATTTTCACTTTTCATTATTGCTTAATGTCAGAGTATCCCTAATGCAACAGCCAGAACATTATAATGAAAAATTAATTGCATAAATTATTGATTTCTGGATTGTTAAGATATATTTAAAGTTGAAAGCATAGAATCAATACCAATATATTTCTTAAAGCTTGCGAGACCAGACTTTCCCATTAGAGAGAGAGTGACAGGTTGTTATTAGGCTGTGCAAAGAATAGTTCTATGTCTTTTGTGAGATATCTCAGTTTCAGCAAACCCTCTAATCTACTTGGTGGTTTTGATGCCTTGATAGATAAATAATACTGAAGCCACTTGGAAAGTTTTCCTTTTGGGAGATTTGCATATACTTAGAAAGGAATTAAACACACACACACACACAATCGCTGGGTAGAAATGACTCAATGCTCTGCTTCCTGTCTAATGTTCTTGACCTTGACATTCTAATGTGGTACAAGCAATTAGGAAAAGCCCTAAGGGTGCAGGGAATTAGATTTGCCAGGAGAGATGAGTGGCTATTTCTATTTTATTTCACCAAGTGATGTTTAACATCATTTATCAACTGGGCATGGTATAGCTTGTTCTCAGAATGTGTCTATGTGTTGTGATGATGATGATAGGATTTGTATAGCACCTTCAGGCTTAAAAAATGCTTATACTATTAAAATCTTCCTCTGATGCATCATCTTCCCATGAAAGTGGTCCTGGGTTGTCTATGACTAAGCCACTGGACCACAAGCTCCATCAGGTCCTACCAAACTGGAAAAGCTTTGAGGACAGAACCAGCAGTGGAATGTGCATCCGTTGTCCCATGACCAACCCAGCCTAGCTGAGAGAGGATCATCAGAAAGGCTCACAGCTTACTGCCTGCTTCCTCTCTCTCCCTCAGTGAGCTGTGAGTGTTCTTTGTGGGAAGGCCCTAGCAGAGGAAAGGCTTGGGGATAGTAGTGCCCCTTGCATTGTTATTGTATATAGAGTTCTTTGTTGTTATGATGTATTTGGCTTTCTGGTGTTTGAATAAATGTTTTGGTACTGTCTTACATGTGGAGAGTCTATTATATTTTGTGATTCAGCATTATGCTGGCATATTCATAGCCACCACAGACACTGTGAATACCGAGTTGGTGCTACATCTACCAAGTTGTAGGGACACCTAGGTGCCACAAAGATAGAGTGCTGGGTCTGGAGTCAGAAAGACCTGAGTTCAAATGTGCCCTCAGACACTTAGTAGCTACATGACTCTGGGTGGGTCACTGAATCTCTGTCTGCCTCACCTTCCTCATCTGTAAAATGGGGATAATAATAGCACTTACTCCCAGGGTTGTTGTGAAGATTAAATGATATATAAAGTGCTTTTCAAAACTTAAAGCTTTATATAAATAATAATTATTATTATCATTATTAGAAGGGCTGGGAACTTGCTGTCAAGGTCAGTATACATACCACTTGTATCATAAGTGAGCATTCAGTCCAATCCAAAAAACATTTACTAAGCTCATAGCACATTGGAGACACTGTGTATGACGCAAAGGGTGGTGGGAAGACAAAAACAAGACAGGCTGCCCTTAAAGAATCAATGGTAGCCAAGTAACTAAATGCAAAGTATATATACAAAGTAACATGATTTCAGGACAATGAGAGAGCTTCTTCTATGTGGGAAGATGAGGAAGGGCTCAGAGAAGGAGGCAGCCAGGGAGGGAGGGTGCTTTGAAGGCAGCTGGGGATTCCCAGAGGCAGAGGCAGAGGGGAAGGGAGAGTGCATTCTAGACCCTGGGGAGTCCCTGGGCAAGGCAGGGAGGGGAAGAAGAGGATGCATCTGGTTCAAGGTCAGCTGGACAGGAACAGAACACAAAGAGAACAGGATTGATGTGAAGCAGGAGTGGAAAAGGCATTGGGAGCCAGACTGGAAAGGGCTTTAAATGCCAGGCTGGGAAGTTTTGAGTTTATCTTAGAGATAATATGTAGCCAGGGAAGGCATTTAAGCAGGAATGTTATACAGTCAAAATTTTGGCAGGAACATGGAGGGGGAACCTCTCTGCCAAGTGCAGCCCTTCAGATAGAGGAACTCAGCTATCGCTCCTCAGGCCTTTTCTTTCCAGGCTAAACATTCTCAATTCCAGTCAGTCCTCATGCAGCAAGCACTTGGGGCCATCACTGTCCTGCTGCCCTTTTCTGACCACTCCCTGGATTTTCCATATCCTTCTTAAAATGTGCTCTGCAGAATTTAACACAATAGCTCAGGCGTGATCTCATTTCTCCCTCTCTAAAGATTCTGTCTTTGAGAAGCTTCCCATTGGCCCTTCACCCTTTTCTTGGGAATACTAACTGAGTTGAATTGCTGAGCTATAAATGGATGAAAGAATGAATGGATGGATGGATGGATGGATGGATGAAGGAAAGGATGGATGAATGGATAGATGGATCAGGAGGAGGGAAATTGTCCTGAGGAGTGATGGTACCAGGAAAAGAGGGCTCTGATGCTTCTGACCTCAGTGAATGACCTTGGGCAGCTCTCTGGGCTGCAGGTTCCCCATCTCTAGGGACCTCTAAGCCCTCTTCCCCTTCCCAGAAGAGGATCCTATGATCCAGCTGGTACAATCCACCTGTCAATAAACCCTGATAAAGGGCCTACTATGTGCAAGTACTTTCTTGCTGTTTAGTGTCTGACTCTTTGTGACCCCACATGGGGTTTTCCTGGCAAAGATACTGCAGTGGTTTGCCATTTCCTTTTCCAGTCCATTTTACAGATGAGGAAACTGACGTAAACTGGGTTTAGTGACTTGCCCAGGGTCACACAGCTAGTAAGTGTCAGCTTGAATTTGAACTCAGGTTCTCCTGACTCTGGGCACCGTGCCCTACCCAGCTAGCTACCCCACTATGTGCAAGCACAGGGTCTCAAATCCCACCTCAGATTCCTGCTACCTTGGGTTTACTTCCCTGGGCTTCAGTTTCCCCGTCTGTCAAAGGAGGCAGGTGTGCGGCTCTCCATGTCTTCCTAGCACCACTAACACTGGGATCCTTGAGATCTCTCTCCCTCTCCCCCCTCCCCTTCCCTCCTCTCCTTCCCTCCCCCCTCCCCTTCCCTCCTCTCCTAACCTCCCCCTCCCCCCGCCCATCAACGGAAGCCCCGCCCCTTCCTGTCTCTTTCCCCGCCTGCCGCTGCTACCCCTCTGGAGCACGTTCTGGAAGCTTCCGGAGACTGGGGGTGGGGGAGGGGAGGAAGAGGCGGGCAAATATTCGCTGCGAGGCCTGTTGTTGGCCCTCACCCCGGAGAAGAAACTGAGGCCAGAGAGGTGGCCATTCCCCAGGTGACCGGAAGTAAGTGGTGGAGCCGGATTAGGGAGGGAGGTGGGGGGGGTGGAGCCTCTCTACGAGGCCGGGTGTGGTTTTCAAAAAGATTTTCACTGCCTGGGTGGGATTGGTTCCTTTGTAATCCTATGTATAATAATAATTAATAATAACAGCCAGCGTTTCTGTAACTTTTAAAGAAGTTTAAAAATATTTTGAGGGGGACGGCTAGGTGGTGCAGTGAATAGAGCACTGGCCCCGGAGTCAGGAGAACCTGAGTTCAAATGCAGCCTCAGACACTTAACACAAAAACTAGCCGTGTGACCCTGGGCAAGTCACTTAACCCCAATTGCCCTCCAAGAAAAGAAAAGCAAAAAAAAATTTTTTTAACCCCGCCCTAGAGGCAGGAGGACCTGAGTTCAAATTCGACCTCAGACACTTAACCCGTATTGGCAGTGTGACGTTGGGCGAGTCACTTAACCCCGGTTGCCCTGCCTTCCCCCTCCAAAAGGCTAAATAAAGTATTTTGATCATTAAGTGTAATTGGTTTTCTTTGTAATGCTATGTTTTAATAATGATAAGTAACATATAAGCATTTAAAAAAAGAATTTTGATAACCAGATTTCAGTGAAACTGGTTTGCTTTGTAAATCTTTGTATTTTAATAATAATATAACTAGCATTTAACTTTTAAAGACTTTAAAAAAATATTTTGATCCCCTTGTTAAAGTGTTATTGGGTTCTTTTGTAACCCTGTTTTAATAATAGCAAATATCTCACAAAGTGTTTTTAAGAAAATTTTTTTATTCTTTTTTTTTTTTGCTTTTTGGAGGGGGAAGGCAAGGCAGGTGAAGTTAAGTGACTCGCCCAAGGTCACACAGCTAGTAAGTATTAAGTGTCTGAGGTCACATTTGAACTCAGGTCCTCCTGACTCCAGGGCGGGGGCTCTATTCACTGCGCCACCTAGCTGCCCCGAGAAATATCTTGATCAACGCAATAAAGTGTCGTAATCCTATGTATTTTAATAATAGTAACAAATAACTCACATTTAAATAATTTTTAAAGGCGTGAAGAAATATTTTGGTCACTGGATTTCACTCCCTTTGGTTTCCTTGTATTTAATTCCATGCATTTAAAAATCTGGTTCTTCGAAGGTCTTTGGGCTGGGGCTGCGGCACCCCAGCTGCTGCTGCACGCGCGGCCCCACCCCCCTGCTGCTGCACGCGCTGCACCCCCCGCTGCTGCACGTGCGGCCCCTCCCCCCCTGCTGCTGCACGCGCTGCCCCGCCCCCATGCTGCTGCACGC
>NW_027185850.1:32691817-32742285 GCF_028583685.1 Petaurus breviceps papuanus | reverse complement strand
CCTCTCCTCCCCCTTCCCTCTCAGCGTCTCCTTCCGCTGGCCTTGAGCACAGAGTGCGGCGGTGTCTCGCAGAACGGCCGCTCCGGGCTCAGGGTTTGCCAAACCCAGGGCCCGCTTCTCTCCTTGCTGCTCCTGGCCTTGTTCTTGCCCAGAACGTGGGGCGTTGCGTTCATCACTGACGAGCACTTAGGGATACTTGTGTCCCAGGGCCTGCGGCCGCACTGCCAATCGAAAGGAAAAAAGGAGCGTGTCTCCCGCGAACAGAAAATGAAATACAGTGACGAAGTATATGACTTTCCATAGGAAACTGCCCCTGGAGCTGAGCCCTGGAGAAAGCCAGCTCCCATGGGGCAAGGGGAGGGCCGAGGGCCCGGCCTGGCTGGAGCATGGCGAGCATGTGGCCGGTGACCCGGAGCAGGCCTGTGAAAGGCTTTACAAGTCAAACGCCAGAGTTTCTGAATTATCCTGTGGGCCGGAGGGAGAGGGCGGCTTCTTCAGCAGGGCAATGACCGGGCGGCCCTGTGCTCTGGGAAGATAGTTTGGCCCAGTGGAGCTGAGCTGGAGAAGGGAGAGGCTGGGGTCGGGGGGAGAGGGGTGCTGACTGTGGGAATGGGGTAGGAGAGCACATGTGAGCTGTGTTGTGGGGGCAGAACTCTCCGACATGAGGAGTGAGGCAGAGGGGAGAGTTGAGGATGAGCCCTACCCCCCCACCAGAAACTGAGTATGGAAACCCGGGGAATTTCGGGGTGCTGGCGTCCGCCAGAGCCCTGCTGAGATGTCTTATTGGACTTTGGGGGTGATCCCGGGTTTTCAACCTAGTCCATAGAGATTTGTCATGGGAGGTCTGGCCCCCAGGTGGTGACTTCTTGACCACAGCAGTCCATTAAACAGTGTGCTAAGTTGTAGAAGGGTTCTCTGGTCCTCAAAAACCAGGACCCACAAAGACGAAAGGTGGATCTGTGAAAGAAAGGAAGATCCAGCTGTCAGTCATCCTCCTTAATTCTCTTGTTGGACTATGGGCAGGGTTGTGACTCTCTTGTGTGCGACATTTCAGGGAAAGCGTCAAGGTCATTTTTCACCTTGTTCAGTGAGGACTTTAGCCCTGCCTGCTGGAGATCGGCCACCTGGACTTCCTCTCTGTTTCCATGGCAGCTGTAAACCCTGGTGGCAGAGCAGAGGGGCAAGCTGGGGAGCCGAAGCCCTGGCTTCCCTGCTGACCCAAGGCCACTCCACTGCTGTCCAAGGACAGCATGGTCTCTTTAAAAATCCTGCAGTCTTTCTCTCTAAGAGGTGCGTGTCTGCCGTGGTTAGTTTCATTTCTCTACAGAAGTATTCCAGGACCACTTCCACAGTACTGTGCAGTGATAAGAGCGTCTTCAGAGCTTTAATGGGTTGGTGTTAATAGGAAAAAAATCCCCTAACATCTTTTAACCTCTTGGTTAAAAACCTAATTACCTCCTTTAATCCAGAAATAGGAAAAACTCTTGAGATTTCAAGTGGAGTTTATTATAACTTCCTGTAAAAAATACCATGGAAACAGCTTTCCCTGAGGTGATCTCAGTCCTGCTGCTTCTTTTTTGTAAAAAGTCAGAGAGGGAGACTGGTAATGGATGGTGGGGTTTGGAGCCCAGGGGCCTCTGAGGAGGCTTTGACATTTAGAAAAGTCACTTACCTCCCTTTAGCCTCAGTTTTCTAATCTGTAAAATGAGAATAACCTGGAACATCTACCCTTCTGAGGTTGTGAGGCTTGAAAGAGTGAATGTAAAAAAAAGATGACACTAAAAATAGTTGAGTAGATATTAGCATTATAAAATGTGATAAAAAAAAAATAAAAACCTACAAAACATTGTTGAGGATGGGACTCACGGAAATGATGAGGAGAGCAGCATTTGGGTGGATGAGAAGAATCCCAGAAGGGAAGGGATGGGGGTGAAACAAAAGGAAATAAAGGCGTGACTTGGGAGGGGTGGGAGGGTGATTGAGAAGGGATGCTTCAGAGGCCTTCCATCCCAGACTCCCAGGGTGACCGCCTTCAGGTGGCTTTGGCTGTTGGAGAAAGAAAACAGCCTTGCATTGCACAGTGGGGTCTGCAAACTGCTTCTGCCCTCCGAGACTCGTGCCCAGGTTCCAGGAGTACCCAGGCACGCCGCTGCCTGTGGGTAGTCGTAACACTGGAGGACACACTGGGGAAAGGGAACTTGCTCAGATGAGGGCAGAGCCCCTGATCTAGAGAGCTTTCTCTCTGACGTTGTGACAAAAGGGGGCACGGGCAGAGATAGGCACCCGAAGGTGTTTCTGAATACCAGGGTAAAATGGAGCGATGTGGAGCACAGCTGCAGAGGCAGAGGCAGATCCTTCAAGACAGGGAAACTGACCCTAAAAAGAACTGGGCATCAGGTGATGGCTTTATATGGTGAAACGTAGAGTCTAAAAGCATTCTTGTTTGAAACAACATGAAGGGCTGTGATATGCAGAGGGCCCCGTGCCTGGTCTTTGTAGCTCAGGGCACAGGGAGGTTTGTCCCCAGGTGAGGAAGCTTACTGGCAGAGCTGACTCAGAATGCATGAGGTCCCTCTGCAGGTAGGGAGCCCTCCCCTCACGCATGGCTGAGATAGTGTGGAGGCGAGGGCTGGCTTCTGGCTTCTCACACTCCTTCTGTGGATGGGATTTTATGAATTTGTCTTCCTTGTGACTGAATACTTGGTGTAGAAGATAATGACAGAAGTGTAGATTTATCAAACAGGAATGACCTTGGAAATCGTCTGCTGCAGCTCGGGCATTTTATAGATGGAGGCAGAGACTTGCATGAGGCCATGCAGCTGCTTTAATGTAGTGTCTGTTTCCGTCTTCCCTTCCACATAAATTCTGCCTTGAATATTCCATGACCAAGGAAGAAAGACGTTGCTTCAGAGACACCCCAACTTACCTTCCCCATCTCTAGCAACTGTGCCCAGTGGCAGCCTTTCACCCAGAGAGCCACCTGACCAAAAAGCCCTCTCTAGTGTCCCCCAAAACTTATTTGTATGGCTCTTGGAGGATTTTCCACCTTCAGGGGCTCCTTGGGAAAGTGCATGTGCCCCTGGGAAGGGTCACATCATGGTCCCATGGGGGGAGGTGGTGGAGGCTTCTATCTAAGGAATCCCATTAGGGCTGTCTGGAAGCTTAGCATCTCAAGGTTATTTTATTGCCAAGATCCTCTAAATGTTCATGGACGTGGATATAGAGAAGAACAGGTACTCAGAGAAGAAGGCGAGGGCATTGCCCGTATTTTATTTCTTATTGTGTGTATCTGCCTAACAAGAAGAGCCCCAAATCCTTGTGTTCCATGCAGAACCTGATTATCTGTCATGAAGTCTGCTTTCTGCTCACAGAGAGAAGGCAGGAGAGAAAGAGGGATGGGAGGCAATAGGTGTAATGGTTTAAGATTAGGAGTTAGAATGACTTGGGACGTTTATTAGCTGTTTGGCCCTACACAAATCACCTCCTTCTCTGAACCCCACTTTCCTTACCAGTTAAACGAGAGGCCTGGACTACTCAACTAGACAACTTTTCAGGTTGCTGCCTCCTCTAAATCTATGGTCTGGGAACATTTTAGAAGGCAGCATGGTGTAGGGGATTGAAAGCTGGGCCTAGAGCCACGAAAACCTGAGCTCAAGTCCCACTGTCACATAATTGATGGGTTACCCTCAGTGGTCTGGGCCAGGGGTCTTTTGGCAAGCTCTACAGGAGTGCTGGCTGAGCTAGATTAAAATGCCACTGGGAGGGGCGGCCAGGTGGTGCAGTGAGTAAGAGCACCGGTCCCAGAGTTGGGATGACCTGGGATCAAATCTGGGTTCAGATACTTAGCACCACACACAGAAATAACTGGCTGTGTAACCTTGAGCAACTTACTTAACCCCAATTGCTTTAACAAAAAAAAATAATAAAATGCCACTGGGAAGTATTTAATAAAATAGATAACATTGGACAGCTTAGATAGTGCTAGTACGTGGTTTTCTGAGTCACTCTGGCCTCTTGTGCACTGTTTTGTGGGCTCCATCTGAGTTGGACCCTGCTCTGGGCAGCTCCACTGGGCAGCTGCTGAGATGAGTTCATTTGGGAGAGGAAGCCTTGCTGCCCATGGAAACTCAGCCCAGCTCTCGCCCTGCTGCTTTAGCGCTTCCTGGGTTCTGTGTTTAGTGCTGCTCTCCGAGTGTTTCCTAATTAAAAGCAATCAAAAGCAGCGACTCAGTTCTAGCACAGGTTATGGTCTGGAAATTGTTACTGGAATTCAGAAAGTGCCAGAGCTTGGGGGCAGCATGAGAAAGTGAAGGGGCTTCTTCTTCTTAGCTTCCTAGAAGATGGTGATGTCACAGCTCACATGCTGTCCTTTGATTCCCATTTTTTTCTCTTCTTATTCAGGCGCCAGAATTGATGGGGGGGAGGGGGGCGGGGAGGGCGGAAGCTTCCCTTTCCTCCTGAGTTTCTTGTGCAGACTTTCCACTTTGCTGAGTACTTAGACCTACTGAGTGCCTGGGCCAGTTGGCAGGCTTTGAGGGAACTCTCTGCTGTAGAGCCACACAGTAGGACAGATTTTTTCTGACCCTGTTTACCTTTATATAAAATAGTGTTGCTTTTATGTCAAATCCAGCTTGTCTGTCTTTCATAGCTAAAGCACCAGTTACTTTTGTATTCATCTAACATTTATTAGCTCCTGCTATGTTCCAGGCATTCTGCTAAAGTTATTGATTGACTTTTTATTTTGATTTGGTTGTGTGTGTATGTCACTATATGATCTTATTCTCAGGCATGAAATTATGCCTTATTCAGAGGTACTGCCTCTCCAAGGCAAACTGTTTTTTTCAGTCTCATTCAGGACCTGGACACTTGAAGTATTCTCAGTCATTTTGTGAATGACCTCTTTCTGTTGACCCAGCATCTGGATACTCTACCTAAATTACAGTCTAGGATTTCTAAATCTTGAATGCATGATCCCAACTCCTAGCTATTTAGTTCTAAAATCTATCCAAAGTTTTGGATATTCACCTCAGAATGGTAAAGAGGAGTTATAGAAAACTATGCAGGTAAATAGGTATGATTTCCCTGTTCACTATTTTGTTTTTAAAATATTTGAATCGATAAGTCTTTGCAGCAATTTTTTATATTTAACTTGAGTAAGTAGATCATCCTAACAAGACAGAGAGCCTCTGCTTAATATAAAGTGCCTACATTAGACTATCAGTGTGGAATGTTGTCCTTATAATACATTTGCAAAGCATTTTCAGGTGTAATAAAACACGTCGACAGGGTCATAAATAGAATGCTGGTCTGGACCTCTTAGTAAAGTGTTATTTCTGGTGGTTCACAGGCTGCTTTGTGTTTTTTTAAATTCCTGGTATCCTGAGATACTTATTTCTCCTTAGTAAGACAAAAGCCCCACTCCCATGTCTCTTTGTCGTGTGATTTCAGTGATTCCAAGGCTCCTTGACATAAAATCCCATCTTATTAACACCTTTACCCTGTTGGCAAATCAGGGAGCACCACTGTCTCTAAAAAATAACTATTACAGTTGGCCCAAAGGATAATGGAAAGACTTATAGTGCCTGGCTTCTCAGAGGCTGTGGCCAGTGGATCACAGACTCAGGTGAATTCAACCAACCCAGGATGACTTTTGATATATTCTGATAACAGATTGCATCTTTTGTCCAAGCACCAACCTAGCAACCTAGTGTGGTGAGGGGAATCACCAAAGATCTGACTATCAGGTTTTGATTTTGGGGTATATTGACCACGAAACAGACAAAAATACAAAACAGACTTCTGTTTTACATTGGCCGCCTTTTGCTTCTGCGGTGATGGGGGAAGGGAGAAGAATATTGAAAAAGAAGTGAGACAGCATGAAGAACCCCATAGGTCATAGTCCATTACTACTCTTAAATATGTCATCTTTGTCCAACTGTATTCCTATTGACATGTTCATTGGGAAAAATGACAGAAAACATTAAAAAAAATCAGTGCAAATACAGTTCACACATTTTCCTTGGAGAGTCCGGCAGAGAGTGGGCTTCATTATGTTCTCAAAGGCAATAAAACCATTTCATGCCACATTTATGGAATTGAACAAATTTAAAAGATGGAAGGAACTTCATCCAACCCATAAACAAAAAGGATCCTTCCCTACCATCCAGCATGTGACTGTCTGGCTTCTACTTGAAGACCCTCAAGGAGAGCCATCCCTTCTTGAGTGGCCCATTCCACTTTTGATCGGCTCTGATGAGTAGGAAGCTTTTTCTGACATCCAGCCCTAGCCAGAAGGAAACACCCATAAAATGCTGCTTCTTTTGAAAGTGTGTAGACAAAAGACACTTCTAAAACTTTTTACCTTTTAATTCTTTCAGATTGTTGTGCCTGTTGATCCACAGAAAGATGACAGAAAGCAGTGGAAAGGAAAAAGTTAAATGGATTACCACTGTAATTATGAGCTCATCTCTTCAGGTATAGAATAATGATAATAGCATTTATGTAGCCTTTACTAGTGCCAATGACTGTGCTAAACACTTTATTATTATTATCTCATTTGATCTTTCCAACAACCCTGGGAGGTAGGTGCTATTATTATCCCCATTTTAAAGATAAGGAAACAGACAAACAGAGGTTAAGTGACTTGCCCAGGGTCATATAGTTAACAAGTGTCTGAGGATGGATTTGAACTCAAGATTTCCTGACTCCAGGTCTGGCATTCTATCCACCTCACCACCTATTGAGTCCCAACATCGATTTTAAAGTAGCATTTTTAAAGGCTTAGCTCTGTTATTCATAATTATATAGATAACTTTAGGATCTAGGCCAGGGATTTGTAACTTGTCTGTGAACTTTTTTTTTAATAGTTTAATAAATAATTAGGACAATAAAAAACAATTGGTTTCCTTTGTAATTATCTGTATTTTCTTTTATGCATGTAAAAATATTATTCTGAGAAGAGCTCCATAGTCTTCATCAGACTTTTGACCCAAAAATAGATTAAAAGCCCCAGGCCCAGTTTCTTAATGCCATCAGCTGTACAATTCATCGAACATGTTTGTGATTTCCCAGTCAGTGCTTTACACTTTATCTGGGCGCTTCTTTAGGTGTCCTCTGATGTACTTTTATGCTCATATCCTTGAACAGTTAAGTGAATCTCCTTTCATTAATCTGAGGACTCCTTCCAGGGGTGCAGATTGCAGCCCGACCTCAGCTAATCTTGTGAAACTATGGACATCTGCCCTAACAGAGCCACGCGGTGCACTTGGGGTACCAGCGCAAGGCCTGCTCTGTCCCTCTGTCCTCCCTTGCTGTTGCTATGTAACCGCCTCCCCTTTTCTCTCACGTATTTTTGTTCTGGAGCCCTTTGTACTGTTTCTGAACGAGGGCAGTTGTAGTCATCTGCTGTCGTCTGCGTAGATCCAGAATGTTTCCCCAGTGCCCTTTGAATCAAGGGCAGTTTTTATTTTTCAGAGGTTTCAGTGACTTTTCAGAGGTCCATGATTCCTCAGATTAGTATGGCTGTTAAGAAGATAGATTTTTGTGTCAAGGGGCTGCTTGGAACCATTAAAAATATTGCCCAGTTTTCCAGACACAGTCTACACCAGCATCAGCCTCCTCCTCAGTTCTGAGCCCCATCCATTATCATCTGTTTCGCTTGTCCAAGATAAGTGTGGATGGACGGACACAGTGGACTGCCCACCGGGCTGTATGTTACTTGGCTCTATATTTCTTGGTTTGGTTTTTGTTTTTTTTGCTCGTAGATAACAGAGAAAGCAGCTATTCCCACTCATTTCATTATCTACAGTGGCTGTCATCTAGGAAATTTACTTTTATTTCTCTGTTCATCTCAACTTTTTTCTTCCTGTATTTTTAAATTAAAATTTCTTTTTTTTCAATTAACTCATTCTGGACCTTGAGTCCATCATCACTCTGTCAGAAGCATAGTTTATCTTTGGTCCTCTGGAGTCATGGTTGGTGATTGAGTTGATCAGTTGTCTTCTTGTGGTCATGTAGTAAAAGTGAGCGATAACTGATGCTGATTTATGTTGTAGTACCCACAATATTAATAGACCTACAATAAGACTTCTTGTCCATTGAGTGACTCCTCTGTAGGGAATTTTTGGGAAGAAATGACAAGAGTCTTAACAGCATACAAAGAAATGGATGGGTTATGATTTGTATAGTTGAAGAGAGGCATTGATGGTATCATGGATTCATTGAAGTATAATTAATTACTTTGGAAAAATAGTGGGATATTAGGTAACTACATAACGATCTGCATTTTTATATATAACTAATAACTTGGGAGGAATGGAAATAGAAATAACATTTGTAGTAATGATGTTCTAGAAAGTACTTGGATATTATTACCTACTAATAGATATGAGACAAAGATAACTAAAAAATTATTTAACAAAATAAAAGAAAAAAACTGGAGAAGCTGCTTCATATAGTTATATCTAGCAAATATAATAAAAATGTCATTGTTTCCCAAGGTAATTTGTAGATTTGTCATATCATTCAAGATATTAAGGAGCTACTTTATAGAATTAGATGAAACAGTAACAATTTAGATGGAAAAATAATCAAGAATATAAAAGTAAACTATGAACAAAAACCAACGATGCATAAATCAGTAATTAGCAAAATTATCTAGTGCTGGGTTTAAAAGTATGAGATAAATCAGTGAGATGTAAAAGAGAATCTGGGATTGGTACCATGGGTAAACTATTTGATAAAAACAAGCTCATAAAACATTGGGCAAAACAATTCACTAACATTTGGGGGAAATGCTGGATGATGATTTAGTGAATAAGGTCATCTGTACTTACACCTCATACCTTATGCTGTAATAAGTTTTAATTAGCTGCTGAAATAGACCTGCGATTGCATTGATTTGATTGTACTCTCCAGTGATGCAGACTGCAATCTGCTTGTACATGTTCCTCCTCTCTCACTCTGGGCCGTGTCTTCCCAGAAGTTCACTGGGAGCCGGAGTGTGTTCCTTTTTTCTGACTTCCTCAGGCATCCAGAACTCCAGTGTCCACTACCCACCTTCAACATACATACGGATATTCCCTCAAACTCTCTAAGTTCCCCGATCCTCAGTTCACTCAGTTCCCATGGCCTACTCTTCCATCCCACCTGGACTACACACCCTTGATCTTGGCATCACCTAGGAGTGCTCCATTTTCATATTCATAAACTCTGAAATTCCCTTATCTGATGATAATCTTTATCATCCCATCTTCCTCTCTGCCTACAGCCCCCAACTCTCTTGATCATCCTCACCTTGACCTTCAGTTGATGGATTCCTCAGCTCATTCTAGGCCTTCTCCCTTCACTGGCTGCATCTCCTTCCTCCTTGACACCTCAGTGAACCATTCTAACCCCACACTGTCCTCTACACTTGAGTTCCTTGCTCCCTCATCCTGTCACTGATCTTGCCTGGCTGATGCTCAGCCTTGGATTACTCCCACCATCTGCTACCTTCCTGCATGTTCATATGCTGCTGAATAAAGCTAGAGAAAGTCCTGTGATGATGCTGCCTGAGTCCACTACAAATTTACATAAGATAACCTCAGCTGGAACCTCACTGCTGCAAGGCTAAAGCCTTTTACACTTCACTAACAACTCCCCACAGGGGCTTTTCCAAAACGCCCTCCATTTTCTTAATTTTTTGTCAGCCTTTTGACTGTGTGTTAATATTTCTTGTTGTTTCATGGAGTCACTAACTTCTGTTGGTCCATTCAAATTTTCAGATAGAATTGGTGGGGGTTTTTTTGGGGGGTAGGGGGAGGGTGGTGGTAAGTTTTATACCTCTTGCCAAATTGTTTATTCTCTTTTCAATTCTTATGTAACTTTAATTTCTTTTCTATTTTCCCACTTTTTAAAATTTAATTTATGAAAATGCAATTTAAGTCTTTGAAAAAAAAAAAAACTCATTTCATCTCTTCCATGAATTCTAGTTGAGTTTGTGCCCAAGCTGTGTTTTCCTCTGAGGCCTTGCTTGTAGATGTTTTGGAATTGGTCTCTTTTTCTAGATTTGTATCCTGAATGTCTCTATCACCATAAAAGTATTTTTGGTGGAATTCTTTTTGGTTTGCTCATTCTTCTAGACTACTTCGTGATTTCACATTTGATGTTAAGGCTAGGCTCTGAGTCCAACAACTTCTGTTTGCTCTCTGCTACTTAGTAAACTCCCTTTCACCTCTAGGATTAAATATAAAATCCTCCCCTTGGAATTCAAAGCCCTTCTTTGTTCCCCCAGTCCTCTTTCCAGTCTTCTTACACCTTACCTCCCACCATGGCCTCTTCTATCTAGACATTAACACTGGTTTCCTCAAACAAAACACTTCATCTCTATGGGCTGGGTTTTCTTTGTCTGGCCCCCAGACCTGGAATGCTTGCTTTCCCTCCTCTTCACCTTCCTCAGCTGCCCAACTAAAGTCCTACCTCCCACAGGGAGCCTTTCTCAGCCCCCTAATTTCAGTGCCTCCCCTGTTGAGCACTTCCTGTTCACCTCCTTGTGGGTTCTTTTCACACTTAGCCTGTTTGTTGTCTCTTCCATTAGACTGTGAGCCCCTCATGGGGCCCATCTCTTGCCTTTCTTTGCATTCCTGGCACTTAGCACAATGCCTGGCACATAGTAGGGCGTGCTGTTTTAATTGTCCAAAATGTCTACAGACTTCTTCCTCTCCTCATCCCAACTTTGGTCAGAAAAATGACTTGCTGGGACTTTTTCCTTGGATTTCCCAATCAGGAATTAGTTTGGTGCATTTTCTAGATCTGTTTGGAAGAAGGTTGGGGTTTTTTTGGGGGGGCGGAAGAATGGGGATGAGAAGAATTTACGGTACTACTTATGGCTAATCCACCATCTTGGCTTCACCTCCCTTTGTTATAGCTTTTCAAGAAATGGTTTTGATGTGTGGATGGCGGATGCCTTGTTGAAAAGAGCTAAGGTGATATTTTGCTTTATCAAATCAAATGCTTTTCATAATCAACAAGCAATAAGCGTATATTCTCTACAGCTAGGTCCATACCGGTCTGAATACTGAATCCCATGAAGTAGAAGCATCATTGAAATTCACACAACACATTTCCACTGGACTGGACTAGTTGACCATGTTTTACATAATTACAGTTTCAAATACTGTGACTTTAGATTGTGAGATGGTAAAGATGGGATCCATTGTTGAATATTCCTTGTGAAAGCCTGTGTGACCCTTGGCAAGGACCCCACTGATTTGTGTGTAGATGAAGAAAGAGAGATTTTACATAAAAGGGAGAGTTGGCGGAGAAGTCAAGTCACAGGTTTCTCAGTCGCTTTGGGGGATGGGGGTGGGCAGGTATTCATAAGGTCCAGTCCTTTTTCCATGACTTTGGTGTCTTTCCCTCCTTGATCTGATAGCTTGGATATTCTCATAGTTGTGTGGTCTCCAGTAGAGATCATTTCTTCTGCTTCTCCTGTCTTTGTTCTTTTTAATGCTGGTTCTACCTCTTCCATAAGCACATCTGTGATATTAGATTCTTAAGTGTGGTGGTTCCATTGTCCTTGATAATGAAAATAATTTGTCATGATGATTTTTACAATTCCCTTTCTCCCCCATTTGCTTAAGTTTGTCGTCCTCTTATTTTTGTCCTTAAATGCCCTTAGATGACTTTGCTTAGTTGAGTGTCTTTTCAAATTTTCTTTAACCTGGTTTTACCTTCCACCGCTTCTTTCTGCTTTATGAGACAATACTGCTTATGTATCATAAGATTTGAATAATTTTGTTTACTAACCTATTTTGCATTTGGTGGTCATTTAGCAAGAAGGTCAGATATTTGCTGCCCAAGGTATTTTCTGAGCTCTTTTGTTTTCCTTGTTTGTAGCAAGTTACTCACATTAGTTAAACTTCTGTATAACAGCATTCTAACAAGTGCTGGCATTTTTGTTGACCATTCCCCATTACTGATGGTCAGTGATAATTTCAGTGCTTAAGAGTTGAGTTGTTTGAATTGTATGCTGTATCTTTTTCTCATTATTTGTCTTGCTTTTTATAGATTCTGATCATAGATAGCTCTGACTGTACAGAGAGCTGATTCCAGGATAACCCATATCAATAAGAACTATCAATCTCCCTCTCTCAATATAAATTTTGTAATGGTATTATTTAGTGGTCACCATGTATATCAGCAATGCAATATTCACAATGCCTACGGAAATTACAAATATGCTGATGTAGTTATCAATCATAAAATATATCAGGCTTTCTATATGGGGGATAAAGAGAGAACATTTATTAAAATACCAAAAGACTGAGTCCCAAAACCAGAAAGTCAAAGCCATCAGAGTAGTTATGAAATTGGCACAGGTAGATAAAGTAGAAAGCACCCACATTCTCAAGCCTTTAAAACAGAACAGGCTACCTCAGGCAAAGGTCCTCCTCTCCCCACTCACAGCAATCACCCAGCATCCTGGAAGCACTCTCCCAGCAGCTCCTGCCTCTGGCAGTCCTCAGCAGGAGTCCTTAGCATAAATTCTGGCTGGCTCAAAAAGGGGTTTGTGCTTGCGCTGCCGCTGCCTCTGCTGCTGCTGCCGCTGTCACCACCACTGCTAGCCACCGCAGGAACTCTAGCTTGGCTTCCGCTTCCTCTTGCCCCACCCCATCCTGCTACGTCAGCAAGTCCAATGGGGCATGGAAGATCTTTAAATCCCATAACCCTTACACCATGTGACAATTTCTTTTCTTGAAGTGTTCATGATATAAAAGTGTGAGACTTCTGTATACTCTATAGGTTTTGGGCATCTTGTTCCCTCTTCCCATACTATGATTTCCCATTTATTTCTCTCCATCCTTACCTTTTCCTGCTTTTACAGTGAAATGCAGTCACCAAGTGTCAGAGTATATATTGGCTTAATTTGGAGGGGCTTCTAGAGGTCTTTGAAGAATTATTCCTCATCTTCATCCTCAGAAACTAATGGTTAAGCTGCAGTTAGTTTAATAATTGACTAAGTATATTTTTGTGTAATACGAATATATTTACCTATAAAAACTAGAAAAAAAGAATGGCATATTGATTGCCCTTGTGAAGAAGAGAAAAATTTGTATTAATTGGAAAAATGGAAGAAATAGATTTTTAAAAGATGGATTTGTTTGCAGTTGGGTTTTCCTGGTTTAAGAAATCATTCTATTCAGAAGAAAAAGAAAATAACAAATTTAGGGGAAATTATTTATATTTCTAACAAAAATGAGCATGCAGAATTTGTAAGGAGCTGATAGTAATTAACAGGATTTCTCCCTTATGGAGAAACAACTAAAGAATATGCACAAGAAATCTGAGAGAAAACAAAAATTGTTAATAACCACATCATATTGGTCAAACTCTAGTACACAGAAATATGCAAGTTTACTAATCTTATGGTACCATTTAAAATTCATCAAATTAGCTAAGAGTTTAAAATAATGCTTTATGTTAGCAGGGATATGGAGAAAGATATGCTAAAATATTATTAAAACCAAATCACTGCAGCTAACTTTTTGGACAGGGATTATATTCTAGGGTTGGTATAAAGAGTAAAAATCTAATCTGTACAAAAATATTCATTTTAATTTTATTTGTAATTGTAAAAATAATTAGTAGTAGTTCTCACGTCATATTATTGGGGAGGAGCCAAGTACATTGTGGTATATTAGAATAATGGGATTTCATCATGGTGTATGTAAAATGATGAGAGGTTGCCTCAGGAAGATTTCTAAAACTTTCTTCTGACACCAAAAAGCTGTGTGATCTAGGACAACTCACTTAACTTCTCAGTGCCCTTTCTAAGGCTTTAAATTCAAGATGAGTTAATTTTACTTAATGGAATTTAATTAACTTAAATCTGCATTGTTGGAAAGATTTTCCATATTGGAAGTTTTCCAAGACAATGAAATCTTTGGTCTGGACCTTCCCTCCTTTCCCTGTCCCCATAAAAAAAATGAAATGACAAACATGAAGAATGCAAAGAAATTTCAAAAGATATATTGTGTTGCAAAACAAGCAGAATCAATATAATATATATATATATATATATCAACTGACCACTGCTATATTAAAAAAGCTTCTAAATACATAGAAATCAGTGAACACAGAGTACATAAGATGTTGCTGTTCTTTTGTTAATTTTAAAATTAAAATGTAAATAGTTTAGATTATAGTTTTATTGTGATTCATTTGGGTTGATGTTAATAAGTATAAAAATTTGTTTCTTTTAAAGACAATGAGTAATGAACACATGTATATTCCTGATTTTTTTTCATTTTTCTAGAGTCATGAAGTTGCAGCCATCTTAAAAAATGAAAACCACAGAGTTCGTTTTTCAAATTCAGTAGAACCTGGATCCATTATTTTTTCTCTTTCTGGTATAGTATATTTGCTAACAAGTTGGCTCTTGTTGATATAGAATATGTTGGCAGAAGTTAAAGTGATCATGTATGTAGCCCAATATGTGAGAAATTGTAGTAGAGAAATCATACTCCATACACAAAGATTATAAATGTATTCGAATTTAAAAACTTGTCTGTAGATTTTCCAGAATAATAAGCAAAGTTAGCTAAGTTAAAAAAACTAGAGACAAATTCCTGCTTTGCATTACAAAGTAAAATAGTTACAGAGCCATGAGACCTTGCTAGCAACCTAATTTTATATTATTCTCTGAAATGGGACATCCAAAGACACATCTCTTTTTCGGAAGCTTAATAACTAGATGTGGAAATGGCCGAGGAGGCACTGTGACACGTGCACCACAATCAGCTTTCAAAAGGAGCAGTCATGACCTGGAACAGGCCTACTTAGCCCAGGCAAAAATTCCAGAAAGAAGAGCTTCCTGGGGCCGTCTAGATTCTGACTAGATCGTTCTTTTCTGCCTGAATTCCGTTAGCGGGACCATTGCTTTAGAATGTTGCTCACTTGGGGCCTGGGCATCTTTTGGGGGCTCTGGATTTTGGTTATAAATATCATTTATCACCGGATTTGATCTCCGTAACACACTGCTATTTACCGAATGTTTACCTTTCTTAGGGATTGCATTTTTACTACTAAACTGCCAGGACTGTTTTATGACAACTGAAGAAACCCTTTTGGCCCGAATTGAAAAGTTCAAGAGAATCCACCGGAACAGCTTTTTGACCCTCTGTTCTGCCCTCCACGGCCCTCGAGAATGGAGGCTGATGTCCAGGATTCAGCAGAGGTAAGGCTAGGTAGGACTCAGCACCTTGCTCGTCCGCCATTGGTCGAAGATTTCTTCTAACCCCAGAGCTTTTAACAAGGCAGGTGAATTTAGGTTTGTTCTCTAAAGAAGATTCACCAGAGGCTAAAGCTCATCTTGTCACCCTGTCTTTTTAATGGGACTCACGCAGAATGCTGCTCTGTGAGTCACCGTGACAGCTCCTCAGCTACTCTGGAGCCAAAGGAAAAATCGGCCCTTTCTGTCACGCCAGATATTTTCACCTAAATCATATCCACATAGGGTGTGATGCACTTTGGGAAGTATGAAAAGCATTTTCCTGTGTCTCTTTTCTATACACATTTAATGGGGCAAAACTAACAAATAAACTGCTAGACACCTCAAAACCCACTCTGCCTTTTCTCACCTTCTGGAAAAGCTTGAGGGTCAGTAGTTATGTGTCCCTCTTCTCTGTCCCTCACCATTTCAAGAATCCTAACTAGCCAGCTGTGAGCTTATAGCCTGTGTAACATCTGTAATATTTGTCATCTGTTTTGAAGATTCCTGGGTGATAATTTACGCATCATTCCAGTCCACAACCCATCAGATGCTGTTAAACTTATGACCACAATAGCTAAGGTAAGTTCCCCACCTCTGCCAAGGTAAAGAAACAGATGGGATCCTGTGTCTAAGGAAAGTGCCCCTTACCTTCCATTACTTTATGGTCCAAACTAGTCTATTTAAAGACTCTAAAGAATGGAATCCATCTGTGGAATTCCTGGCAGACATGGCTGCCACGATTCCTGGAAAGCTACATTAATACCAGAGTACTGAAGGCATCAATTGTTTCCTTAAAGGGTTGATGTGAATGGAGCACTTAGTAAGCTGTACTTGGCTATTATGAATTACCTGAAGCTAAAGGGACTTTGAGAGTGGTGGGTAACCAAGACATGGAAGCAAGACTGAGGCGAGGGGGTAGCACAGGCCACAATCCAGAAACCACAAGTAAACATGTGGGTGAAGAAGCAAAGGCAGAAAGGGTCACCTGCAGGTGTGCCCATGTGCACCATGCTTTCTTGGCCTAACTGTGGAATTGAGAGCTGGAAGAGACCTGGGAGGTGACCTCACCTCTTCAGGTGTCAGGTGACTCATTCAAGGCCACATTTTGAACTCGGGTCCAGTGTTCTTTCCATCCCAGGCAGGTTTCATTTCCAGGGAGATGGACACGCACTAATGAGACAGAGTAATTGGTCCTGATTAGGTTTATCAATTAAGCAGAATGTTTCCTGCTGCATGGTTGGAATGTTTGCATGTGACGTGACAAAAGTAATTTATTTTGTTCTGATAATGCTTCTGTGCTTGGGCAAATAAATAGTTTGGTTTTTTTTTCTTTTTCCAGAGCACTTGCAAACCATATGCTGACAACATTCATTACAGAATGATTATGGCTAAAGCCCAGATCATAGAGCAGAGTCCTGTTTGGAAAACACTTCGTAGGATACAACTGGATTGTGATTCCCTTAATATGAATTAGTGTTACCATTAAAAGTTGGTTGTTTTCTTCATAGCAAAGTTCATCCCATTTTGTGCAAATAAAAATAAAAACCATCATACTCCATTATAAGGTTAGTTACTTAACAGGTCTATTCAGAATAATGTAGTATAATATCCAAGTAGAAGAAGAATTATTCCCAATTAGGCACCTCCATGTGCCCATCTTTGGATGATATCAAGGCCCAGAACATCACAGGGCCGCTTCACTGAGATCCATAAAGAACGTCAGCCTGCTAACCCATGTAAACTAAATGGATACAAATATACCTGTTGTCAGGGTCTCATGTGCAGTTGGAATGCCAGTGTCTGCTGCAGTCTCTGTTCTCTGTTTCAGAAATTGTGCAGGACCTTTAAAATGTCTAAGTTGCTCTCCAGCACAAAATCCCTTGTGAATGGTCTCAGACTTCAGAATTTAAAATGCCACACGAACTTTTTTTTTTTTTTTGCTGAAACTTCCAAACTTACTACTTATTACCAAAATACAGGAATAGTTTACCGTAGGTTAAGGTAAATATGTTTTAAACTAACAGAAGACCACAACTCTCTAATAAGATAAATAAGCCACGAAGGAAAAGGAGAATAGCAGCATTTATTTTCTAGCAGCAAGTGCCTAGTGAATGAAATAACTTCTTTAAAAAAAAGACATTAAAGTAAAAAGTTTTTCACATAGAATGAACAAAACAGGTTTCGATGTTTCTGCAGCTGCTCCAGCTCTTCAGACAGGGAGGCTTCATTTCAGTCGAGCTGTTTCTTCAGATGTAGGTTTTGTTTTCAGTTCAATGAGTTCTTCTACTCGGGCCAGAACACTTTCTATTAAATCAAACGTGAAAAGAGCTGAATGGAGAACCTAAAATGTCGAGAAAAAGTAATGTTATTGACATAAAGACCTTTTTAAAAAAACCAGCAACAACAAAACCGCACATAAATTTACACTGCAGGTCAAGAACTGGCTTTCAGAAAGCTACAAAGCTCAAGAAGACTCTTCCTTCACCTGCAGTTGCATTTCAGGAGTCATGTTAGGAACATGAGGAATCTTCTCTCCACCAACTGTTACTGGGCAAAGATTTTTAGAGTTAAGAGATTCTGTAAGAGAAGAAAATGGCTGTCATTTGTCAGCTTCAATTTAACTTGTTACAGTAGCTACAGTTTCCACCAATAATTTTATGTGCCACTTTTATTTCTCACTAGAAAATGTTTTCTTTTCAATATTTAAATTATGGGCAAATTACCATGGCCTACTGATGTAATACTTGAAAGAAACCATTTGCTCAAATTAAGTTAAGAGAAATTTTAAATTAAATTCAAAATTAGAATCCATACAGCTGATATTAGATTTATTTAGGCAAGTGATAACTTATTGGCATATAATTGCTCTGTGTTTTTGGAAAATGATAGTTAAATTTTGGGACTTGTTATATGATCAGAACTATAAAATGTGTTAATATGAAAGAGAATAACTGTTTCTGCTTTAAAAGTATAGAAATAAGGGCAGCTAGGTGGCACAGTGAATAGAGCACCGGCCCTGGAGTCAGGAGGACCTGAGTTCAAATGTGGCTTCAGACACTTAACACTTACTAGCTGTGTGACTTTGGGCAAGTCACTTAACCCCAATTGCCCTGCCTTCCCCTTTCAAAAAAGGCCCCCCCCAAAAGTATAGAAATATCTAGGATTGTGGATATAAATGATTATACAGATATTAAAGAGACCATGCTGAAGGAATAATATTGTTAAGAATATTAACTTAAAATATCAGAAACCAGTTGGCAGTTTACTTTTTTTAAAGGTTTAATTTTATATCTTATAAGGAAATAGGCAATATTCAAAGTATGGTGCTGCCCAAATGTAAATGTGTTGCTACTTGTTCATCAAAAAAAGAATAATAAAAAGGATTTTTGTCCTCCAGAAATAAGCACACACCTTGAGTTGGGTGCCACGTCTTTGCTGAACACATTTGAGGGAAGGGTCAGTGAATCGGCTTGTATGGCCATTCGGTTAAAAACCAGAAACAGTTTGTCAGAGCTTAAAAAACATGAGAAAGAAGGAAAGATCTGGACCCTGCTGGCCTGCACTGAAGTCTTTGTCTTTGGTTGAATGTGAAAGTTTGTCTGAATATGAGATCCTAAACAAGCAGCAGAAACACAAGCGACTGACCTCGTCGGCTTTCCTTTTTGTTCTTGATTTCTGCTTCATAATGTGCTTTTGACATGTTAAGTCCTGTGTGCAGGGGTTTTAAGAAATTTGTCTCAATCTTCTTAAGTTCTGTCCATAATCCAGTCTATTCAGAAGAATTAAGGAAATTTTAATCATGTACATTATTGCAATAGTTAATTTCGAGAATAGAAATCAAAGTTATCCCGGCCCCAAACCATCACTTTTAATTGATGCTTTTTGTTTTTCTGTCACATTCATTTATGAATATACCATCTTCCTATCCAAGGAGGCTTCCCTTGTAACAAAAATTAAAAAAGAAAATCAGATAGTTCAACAACATACAGCCACCACGTCTGATGGTCTGTACCATAGGGAGGGTACATTTGCCTAATTCATCTGAGACTCAGCTTCTTCATTATCATTTTATTGGTCTTTCTGTTTACACTTAAAATTTTTTAACATCAATAAAAATGTATTTTTAAAAGAAGGCAAAAAGGGGGCAGACAGAAGAGGACAGGGATTCAAGAGGTCTACGGATGAATTTACTGTGAGGCTGATAAAGTGATTTTTCTCATCACTACGTCTCCTCTTAACCAATCTAGCTTCAGCCCCCTGAGCACTTTGCCCTGGCAAAAAGTCAGACCTTGAGAGAAGACCTGATAATTACAAGTCCTTTTGGGGGTTGGGGGAATGGGAACAGGATGGACCAAGACTACGTGAAAGAGCTACTCAGTAGTGGGAAGGGGATAGGGCAGGGGTGGGGGGCCCTCTAGGTCCTCAAGTGCAGCCCTTTGATTGAATCCAAATTTCACAGAACAAATCCGCACCCCCATAGGGAACTGGGACCTGCCCCCTTGGTGTCTTTGGCAAAGCCTGGCCTTCCTTCAAGTTCATGCCCTGCCCACAGATCTAATTTTTGCCCGCTCTTCCTTATCCTGGCTATTACCCAGGGTCACTATACTTAAATTTTTAAAAAAGCTTTTCTTCAATACCTCCTATGTGCCAGGCACTGTGCTAAGCCTGGGGGATAAAAAAAAAGAGGCAAAAGACAGCCCCTGCCCTCAAGGAGCTTACATTCTAATGGAGAAGACAGACTCGGAAGAATCACAAAGCAGCCACACCCCGGACAAGCAGGAAATGGTAAGAGGGAAAGCGCAGAATTAAGACGGGGCAGGGAAGGCTTCCTGTAGAAGGTGGGAGTTTAGCTGGGCCATAAGGGAAGCCAGGACAGGGCAGAAGCTGGAGTGGAGGAGGGACAGCGTACAGATGTGGGGGACAGCCCGAGGAAATGCCAGAGCCAAGGGATGGAGCGACTTGTTCGTGAAACAGCCAGGAGGCCGGGGTCACTGGATCAGCGCGGACATGCTGAAGGAGCCGGGTTATGAAGGTTAGGAAGCCACTGGAGATTACTGAGAGGGTGGGTGGGTTATGACATGATCAGACCTGTGTCTTAGTATATATAGTGGCTGAATGGAGGATGGAATGGAGAGTCAAGGCACGCACCCCCCCATCCCCCACCCCAGACCGATGGAGTGATGATGTGAAGGTGAAATCCTAGGCTGTAGCCTGAGGAACTGGGAGGGTAGTGTTACTTACTATAGTAACAGGGAAGGTAGGAGTGGGGAATTGTCCAGGGAAAAGATAACGAGTTCTATTTTTGTTTTTAAATTTTAAGTTTTTCGTTTTTTGGAGGGGTGAAGGCAGGGCAATTGGGGTTAAGTGACTTGCCCAAGGTCACACAACTAGTGCTAAGTGTCAGAAGCCAGATTTGAACTCGGGGCCTCCTGACTCCATTCACTGCACCACCTAGCTGCCCCTATGAGTTCTATTTTGAACATGTTGAGTTTAAGTTGTCTGTTAGACATCCAGTACGAGATGACTGAAAAGCAGTTGGAGATGCGAGACTGGGAGTCAGCAGGGAGACTGGTGCAGGATGGGTGGATGTGAGAATTGTCAGCATCAAGATGATAATTAAATCCACAGGAGGTGATGAGATCACCAAGTGAAGTAGGCTAGAGAGAGAAGGGAAGGCCCAGGACACAACCCCGAGACACACTGAGGGCTAGAGGGCACGACCTGGGTGAGGAGACAAGAAGGAATGGTCAGAGAGGTAGGAGGAGAACCAGGAGCGAACCATGATGTTTATTGTGGGAGCCACTGTGTAGAGATTTCTGGGTTCTGCTTCCTTACTGATTAACTGCTTTGTCTTCCCATATTTCTCTGAACTCTGCACATCCATTGTCTCTTGCAGTGCAATAATATTACATTAAATTTGTGTACCATGTCCTGTGTGAGCTGGATAGCTGCATTTTTTCTACCAACGATTACTCTCTTCCCTGTAGTTCTGGGATAATCCACTTGCTTGTGCACCAGACTCTGCGGCTTCATGTTACCTATGTCCCTCATGCTTCTAATGATTTCCTTTGCCCAAGGGATAATTTCTGAAGCTCCCTCTGCCATTCAGTCAGTCACTTATGTGCCAGGCGCTGTGCTAGGAATACAAAAACGAAGACGAGATCGTGCCTTCCCTGAAGGAGACTACAGACACAAAATGAAGACGTGATCCTTTTCCTCCCCAAGAGACTGCAGGTGGAGGAATCAGGAGAGGCTTCATGTAGATAGCACGTGAGAAGACTTTTTGAAGGAAACAGGGATTCTGAGAGGGGCTGAGGGGCAGCCGGTGCAAAGGTGTGAAGAGGCGTGAGGAAGGGGAGTAATATATAATGAGAAAAGGTTTGGTAAAGGTGGGCTTGGGCTAGGCTGTGAGAAGACTGTAAGAGCCAAACGGAAAGTCCATCTTTTATTCTAGGAGATATGGGAAGCCAAGCCGTTGAAGTTTCTTGAATGAGTGACATGTCACACCCGCACTTTAGGAAAGTCACTTGGGCAGCACTGGAGGATGGATTGGAGAAGGGAGAGACACAAGGCAGTAAGACCAGTCTAGAACAGTCCAGATTAAAGGCAAGGGCCTGAATTAATGAATGTGTTGGCTGTCTGAGTGAGGAGGAGACAAGTCTGAGTGAGAGATGTCATGGAAAAAGAAACAAGAACTGGCAAATCAATGGTTGCGTGGGATGAGTGAGAACGTGGAGTGAAGGATGGCACCATGGCAGCCAATATGGGTGACTGGAAGGATGGTGGTACCCTCAACTTAAATAGGAAAGTTTGGAAAAGGAGAAAGTTTTGGAGATCATGTGTTTGACAGACTTTGAGTTTGAGATGCCTATGGGATATCCAGTTTGAAATATTAAATAGGCAAATGGAAATCAAGACTGGAGTTCAGGACAGAGACAAGGGCTGAATAAATAGATTTGGGGGTCATTTGCTTAGGTGATAATGAAACTCACTGAACTGATGAAAGCCCCAAGTGAGTGTAGGAAGAGGACAGAAAAGGACCAAAGATAGAGCCTTAGGGACTCCCAACCAGTCGGGGGGAGCATGAGAAGAAGCCCTCAAATATGTAGAGCAAAAGAATCTGTTCAGAAAAACCCCAGAGGAGAACGATCAGGGAGGGGGGCGTGTCTAGCATTGCCACCTTCTGCAGAGAGTTAAAGAAGACTGAGGGATGAGAGCAAGCCAGCAGAGTGGGCAGTTAAATGACTGCTGAAGAGAAGGAGTCAAAGGATACGAGCAAACAGTTCTCAAAAGAAGAACTGCAAAGAACTGACCACCACATGAATGCTCCAAATCACAAATAATAAATGCAAATCAAAACAACCCTGAGGTTTTCATCCCAAACCTCAAAAATTGGCCAAGGTGACAAAAAATGGCACTAGTCAGTGTTGGGCAGGTTGGGGCAGGCTAGGCAAACGGATGCACTGTTGGCGGAGCTGTGAATGGGGACAACCATTTTGGAAATCAGTTTAGAATTATGCAAATAAGTGACTAAAACATCCATGCCCTTTGACGCAGAGATTGCATTTCTACATGAACTAACGCAGAGTGAAGCAAGCAAAGCTAAGAAAACAGTATACGGAATAATGATAACCAAGTAAATGGAAAAGAACAGTCACACAAACCAAAAGTGAGTGCCCTATGATGACGCCCTCCAGAAGAACCAAGCTTTTGAGGGCAGAGAGTCTTTCAGTTTTATCATGCGTGATTTGAATGAGGGCCTTTTGAAGGAGCTGGAAATGTTTGGCTTGAGGAAGAAAAGACTTGAGCGGTGAGAGAAATGGCACCTGTTTTGAGGAATCTGAAGAACTGTCCTATAGAAGAGGGATCTGACTTGGTTTACTTGGGTCCAGAGAAAAGAATGAGGAGTAATGAGTGGGAGAGGCACAGATGTCAGGTGCTTAAAAGGAAACCTCCCAACAATTAGAGCCATCCAGAGATCCTGGGACAGCCAGCCAAGTAGCCATGAAAAATCTTGTGAGAGGATGACCAAGCCTCTGCACCAGCTTTGGGCTCTCATCAAGTGTGACCAGATGGCCCTTCTAACGCTGGCTGTTCTATGATTCTGCATGTGTGATTTATATTCACTTTATATAGTTTGCATTTAATTAATAGGACCCCAACTTCAGAACAAATCCTTTGTATTTACTTGTCTTCCCACATGTTCTTTCCCCTAACCCCCATTAAAAGGAAGTTCTTCAGGGGAGGCCAGGTGGCTCAGCGAGTAAGAGCACCGGCTCCAGTGTTGGGATGACCTGGGATCGAATCCCGGACTCAGACACTCAGCACCCACCCAGAAATAACTGGCCGAGTAACCTTGAGCAAGTTACTTAACCCCGATTGCTTTAAAAAAATTAAAAAAAAAAAAAGGAAGTTCTTGGAAGGCACTTTTTTCCCCCCCCCCCCCATTAATAAATGCTTGTTGAACGAATCCATCTAAATAACCTAGACATAAGGATAGTTTTCCCTGAGCCACTTGAGAAATTACACTGGTCTGTGATCCAGTTTGTTTCCAATGAATTTATAATTATTTGCTCTTAAGTCCTAATACCCATCCAAGGGTAGAAGAGAGAGCTGAAGATTATGACTTATTAAAAAATGAAATGTAAATATGTGTATATTGATCGTGTTAGATGAACTAATGTTTCATAAACTCCCCTACTGGCTGACAAGATAGGAAAAATGCAGAATTCTTGTATAAATTCTTAATTTCACTCCTTCGAAAGGAAATAAAAGCAAAGTGCTACTATAAAGTTTTTCTATTTAAACTAGCATGTATGAAAGCTTTCATTTACCATAAATTCAAAAATGTATTTCAGCACAAAAATAAAAGTTATGGTGATTGAGTGGGGACTATACTCTAAATTTTCTAGAATTCTATGAATTCATAATATGGCGATTAAATAGCTTCTGTCTTCGGTCCCCCCCTGAAGAACATCCCCACCAGTGATACACTGAAAGAGATTTTAGTTATAGCTCATGAGCAGTATTATCTCAAGAGTCTTTATTTTAAAATTAAAAATTTAGGTAAGCACATGTCTAAACTTAGAATAAGAAAAATGTGTTAAAGAGAAGTCAAGCTTCTGTTCAGCAGAATTCTACAAATCCTCATATGATGCACAACAGTCATATTTTTGGAAGTATGTAGGAGGAAAGTAGCTATGGAAATAAATATGGTTTCCTTCTGTCTTTGCATTAGACACCAAGACAAAAAGAAAAAAAAAACCTTGAAACTTTTAATTCACATGACTAGAAAAGGTAATAACTGACATTTTAAAAGTTTTGCTAATGCAAATTTAGAGGAACTATGGATTCTAATAACTTCACACAAATGCATTTTGGTTTTAAACCCATTTCCAAGCCCCTAAGTTTTCTATTTCCCAACTTTTCTGGAGCTGGCGCACACAAGCGAGTTTCTAACTTGCTTCTGAGTGTCTTAAGAGGGGAACCACAGAGCTCCCATGCAGCTGGAGGTCCATCCTGAGCAAGAGAAAACATGCTGAAGAAGAGAGCAGGTCATGGTAAGAGAGACAAGGGGGGATGGAGCACACGGTCCCCTGTTTCTGTCCTTCTCCAAGGTAGGTGCTGTTTGATGCTCTTTTATGTAGGTATTGTTAAGGGAATGGGAATTTAAGGTCTTCCCTGACCCTAGGCCCTGCGATAGGCTTAAGTCCACCTGGAGCCTGTGGCAGGAGGCTTGGTTTTCGGGAATGCTTTTTTTATTGGGCAGTGGGTCAAGAGGGTTGTTATATTCTCTGAGCCAGGAGAAGGCTATATAAACCCTAGTGTGAGGCTTTGCTTGGGGGCTCACTTTGAGAAGAGTTGTTTGATTTGACCAGACGAGACTCTGGGCCGTTGAGAGCCCCCATCTCTGTTAACTGTGATTGGGTATGAATGTAATGGTCAGACAGTTGGAGGCCTGTCTGTTTGATCTGTTTCTTTGTCTTCTTGTAACTTGTTTGTATTCTCTGAAGTTTGGGGTGCTGACCTTTTTCCCCTGAACTAGGTAAATAATATATGTTTAATTAAAGCAAGATTATTAACCCATTTTGAGTTGCTTTCCTTTAGAAAAGCAGATCTAGGAACCTGTGTTGGCAGCCACCCTGGGGATGCTGGGGTGCTTGATGTTACAGGTGTATATACACACATTTGTGTATACATGGCATCATAGTAATAGCATCTACCTTGTAGGGTTGTTGAAAGATTGAGACAATGTATGCAAAACACTTTCCAAACCTTAAAATGCCACAGAACGTAAGCTGTCACTGTCATCATCATCACTAATGTTCTTGCTATTATTTATAGTTCATATTATGAACTAAAACATTTCCTGAGATGGTTCCTGACTCTGGAAGGAGGTAGGGACCCAAGCGAGCTGGGCCTGCTCTGTCTGTCTAAGACAGACACATTCATCAGCATGGTGCTGTGGAAGAGTGCTGGACCAGAAGAGTGCTTAGATTTGAATCCTGGTGCTGTCACTCACCCCAGGTATGACGTGTGTGACAGGTAGGAAGAGGAGGTGGAGAAGAGGCACCCAGAGACACTAGAAAGAGTTCTGTCTCTGGAAGTAGGGGACCTGGGTTCAAATCCCACCTGCCATGCTTACTTCTTCTATGACCCTGGGCAAATCACAACTTCCTAAACTGCAAAATGTGGGGAAGGGGTTGGATTAGAAGGCTTCTGAGGTCTTTTCCAGCCCCGTATCTATTATCCTCTGACTTGGGCTCAAAAAGAACAAAATTGCATAGGAATTTGAGAGGTTTGGACCAGTAAAGATGACTAGAGATTTAACTGAGAAATTATAAATTTGGGAGAAAGTAAAGAATATTTGGAGAACGCTCTCCAGGTCCAAATACTGTTTCAAATTCAACTCTTTAGCTTCTTTGAGGAAAAGTTGCAGGAGAAGGAACAGGATTAAGGAATATTAAAGATGAAGGAGAATGGACCTAAAAAGGAAGATTCGAAAAGGAGGAGAAGGTAGTTGGCAAGACAAAGTCAGTAAGAAAAGGCCAATGGAACAGCTGGAAGGTAAAAGTAGAAAGAGAGTGGATTGGAGAGTAGGGCTAACTAGCGGATCTACGAGGAGGCTGGTGCAAGGAGGAGATAGGACAGGGTTAACTGTAGAGTTGTAAGACAAAAGAAAACAAGGATTCTTCATCGGGGGGGGGTCACAAACTTGTTTTTAATATTTTTATAACTCTTATCTCAATACTATGTATTTTATTTGTGCATTTAAAAACATCATTCTGAGAAGGGTCCATAGGCTTCATTAGACTGATAAAAGGATCTAGTTAAGAACCTCTTAAAGAAAGTTGGGTTGGGTTGTCAAGTTATTAGACAGTGCTAACTGGCTGTTCAAAAAAAGTTTAACATACACAAGGTTGAAGTGTAAATACTCAAAAGTCATTCCAAAAAAAGAAAGGTGAAAATCTCAACCAGTACAGAAAGCCCTTGCACCGTGTCCAATGTTTATCTTTCTGCCACAGCCAAAGGATGATGTGGGTAGGCTGATCTCCCTCACGGAGAATATGAAGGGACCTGGAGAAAGCCTGCCCCTCCACACTGTGAGTTGTGAGGGGACAGTCAAGGTTCCAGGAGCAAACAGAAGACCTGGCACTTGTCTAGCCAGAGGGTGGTGTGTGGAAGAGGAGAGACAAAGGAGAAAGAGGAGGAAAAGGCCACCCATAAGCTAACAGCTTAAGACAAACTCCTCTGATTTCAGTCACTTCCTGAAGAAGAGAGAGATGAATGCCCGGTGAAGAGGGCAGAGGCTGTTCATCCCAAGAAGGCTCAGGTACAGCTGAGGGACCGTCAGGGGAGAGGTCACCCAGTGATCAGTGGGAGCTGGAGCATGTCAGCTCAGGGTCACTGAGGAAGTTCTCAGTCAACTAGAAGAGGTGGGGGAGGGGGGGGTTCTTCCTAGGGCAGATTTGCAAGATATAGCTAAGAATCTTCTAAGACTTCTCATTTCTGGTATTTTATAAGGGCACAAGTAATAGCACCGGAGGGAACCTGTAAATTATTGCCAAAGATTACTAAGTCTTGGGCAAAGAAACTAAAAACCATTCAGGTACAATTTGGTTTTCTCACTGTTACTCACTGGGGAGAAAAAGAGAAACGCTGACAAGGGAAGTGAATGGATGGCTCTGAAGGTACTGTCTGATAACAGGATTTGGATTTCTGGACCACAGAGTAAAACAGGACACCAGATGGCTAGTCAGTGATGGAGTGCATCTAACAAAGGCTAGTAAGATGGCTGGGTGCCTGGTAAATCTAATAAAAGGGATTTAAACTGAAAAGGATGGGAGCCGGGGAAGACGGCCATGGATAAGCCAGATGGCCTGGATACCACAGGGTACGGGACAATGACGGAACAGCGACAGAAGATGCTCAGGAGCTCACAGGAGAGAAGATCCAGATCAGACGCCTGGCCTCAGAGGCATACGCAGAGATGCCCCAAATCAGGTAAAAAGCAAGCGGAGCCAGAGATCTTAGCAGGAGGCACATCTGACCTCAAGCATCTGCCATATCCTGTAAGAGAATGCGGGCTAACAGCAGGACAGGCTTTAGTTTGGCTTTTCTGCATATTCTAATGTTCACTAAAGGGCACACAGTATATGTGAAAACTCTTATGATTATTTCATGACTAATCATGGAAAATCTGAAATGTGGGAGAAGATATGGGTGAAAGCTTAAAGCAAAGTGGCATAAAGAGCAGAGCAAAAACCAGACACACACGTGGGAGGGAAGAGTAGGGGAGCCAAGACAATCACCAGTCCTGAAGAAACGAGATTATAAACTTCCTCCTTCTTAGAACACAAAATTACACAAGAATAATGCAATCTGATAATCTAAGAAAGAATGAAAAGAATCCTCCAAGCCTAAAACTTAAAGTTAGAAGGCTGACCTCTACATAGGCATTTAAAGACCTAAGCACCCTTGCATAAACCTCAGAGGCAGAAGAGCCAGCTATCTGAAGTGAATTTGAGACTCTCTTTGGGAATGCAGATCCTAGTTTTTCTGGTTATAGAATAAAGATGAATGTGACATTATTAATAGCTAACATTTAGAGAGCCCTATAAGGTTCCAAAGCACACAAGCTGTCCCCTTGGTTCTTGGGGCTGTTCTCTCCATTTTACAGATGAGGACATCGAGGCCCAGAGAAGTTGAGGATTACCCAAGGGCCATTTTTGGCTATAGAGTGTCTAAGGCAGGATTCAAACCTACATCTTCTTGATGCAAAGCGTTGAGCTCTATCCATTATGCCCTGGGTTGTTTAGCAAGAAAACACTTTGTAAACTCCCATTGTAACTATGAGATGTAATGTGGGACTAATTTCTGAAATCAGACCTCTAGCTAATTTAGAATCCAGGCTTTGATTTCTAATTTCTGAAGTTCTGGGTCAGCAGATCAGACATAGGGAGGTGGGTGTCCACCCCCTTGGACCTCCCTCAAATCTCCCAAGGCCAGTGGAGAAGGAAAAGTGACAGGTCCTCCTTCTCCTACTAAAACTCATCAATCCCTAACCCCCGCTTAAAGAAACTCTCTTTATGTCAGGATCTACCAAGTATTTCTTTCATTGTTTCTAAAAAAGCTTCTGAATGCCACCCTGTGAGCCAGAGTTGCAGCCAGCAGAGGCGACACCTGCATGGAGCTGTGTAATGAGACTGCAGTGGGTGGCAAGGGTGGAGAAGACAAAAAGCAAACACAATCTTACTTTCTGACACACCTCCCTCAAGTCATTTTCTATTTATTGAGTCCTTTAACAAAGCACACCTTAAAAAAAACCCACAAAAAGTCCCCTCTGACTTCCCACGTTACTCAAAAGGTGCTATTGACACAATCAGCTTTTGTACTGGGGATGAAAACTTGAGGTTGGTATTCGTGACACAGTCACTTAAAGCCTCACCAGGTTTTCATTTAAGGCAGGAAAAATGGAGTTATTGGGGAAAAAAAGAGACCTGCTTATTTCCTAGCACTCGCAACTCCAAAAGCTGAACTCATGGGTCAGCAACCACGCATCAGCCTTATTTCCACAGCAAGACTGAGTAGGCCTCATGGTGTCTGTGGAAAATCCACTGGGCAGAAGAAACAAACAGGCAAGAGGGAGTGGCAGCATTACCAGCCACGGCCATCTTGTGGCACTCCACCAACTACAAGTCCACACTCGGTGGGCCCCCAGGGGATCATAAACTCCTGTAAGGCAGTGACCATAGAGTGTTTTGTCTCTGAATCCCCAGCATTTAGCTCAATTCCTTATACAAAAGTGGTGCTTAAGTAAATAAATATTTTTCAAATTGCATTAACTGGAGTAACTGACTAAAAACCTTAGAAATATCCCCTCTTGGCAGAGTGAATAGTTCACTTACGTGATTGTCACTTTCATTATCCTTGATAACCAAATATCTCAGTAAATTTAATGAAGCCATAATCCTGGAAAATTAAAATATGCAATCAACAGCAATTTAGTAATGATACAAGTCAACAGACATTGAGGCTAGGAATAGCCTCCTTCTGATTTTCTTTATATAATTTCATCAAAGTTGCATTATTTTGTTGTTAGGCTTTTCAGACATTCGAATGCCATCTCGTTTCCCCAATTTTAAAAATCATTTCACAGGCACTTTCCTTGTTCCAAAGGGACATGTAATCTTTTGAACAGAAGATGCCCTAAATCAATAGCCAATGGCTAAAGGAAGCTGAAGACCCTGTACTTTGGGACACCCTGTGTGGTTTTTTACATGTGTGTTTCTTATTGTTTTTCATACACAAAAAATATGCATTCACGCATATATTTTCTTTACATCTGATGAATTCCAAGGTAAAATACCAGTAGCTGAGTCAATAGACAAATTCACTTCTAATTTCTGTGAGCACAAGAAAACTGACTGGAGGAACCGTTCCTACTCTTTACTTGATTTATTGTTCCTGTGTCAAAGTGAGTTTTAAGCCATTCTTCGAAGTGTGTCTGAAGCAGCAGATGTGCTCTGGCAGAATGGGCAGAGAACAGCCTTGGACTCAAGAAGGCTCAGGTTCAGGTCCTGCCTGAGGGCCCTCCAGTCTACTCACTCAGCCTCTAAGCTTCAGGGAAGGTGCTGATGCACACCACTGTTCTCTAATAGAATCACAGGCCCAGGCCCTCCACAGCCCTCCTTCTTCCCCTCTCTCTGCTGAGAGTCCCTCCTCCTATCCTGCCCCCCACCTCCATTGAAGGCCATGCACCAGAGCTCCCTCTTCTTTCTTCTTCCTCATCTCATCCTCCACCTATCTCATGGGAAGAAGGGGTCCAACCCCTCAACATGCTCCTGGTGTCCTGTCCCCTCCCGTCTTCTTTGGCATCCCCTCTCTGGCCTGGCTCCTTTCCTGTCGCCTACACACACGTCCATGTCTCCACCATCCTTGTAAAACCCTCACTTGATCCTAGCATCTGTGCTAGCTGCCTTCCTCCTTCTATCTCTCCTTCTCTTCTTGTTTAAACTTCTGGAGAAAGCTTTCTATAGTGGGACCCTCCATTTCCTCTCCTGTCTCCCACAACCTCTGCAGTCTGGCTTCCAACCTCATCATTCAAGCAAAACTGCTCTCTTGAAGGTTACCAATGATTTCTTGACCAATATAATAGCCTATCCTCAAATGAATGACTAAGCCATATAAGGTACATCTGTCACAGAAGTAGCATAAAAGCACAGTTCCTTCTTATAGGAACAATATTATTTCAGATTATTCTGAAAATATAAATTGGTACAAGCAACATCTTTTAGTCAGAAAGCTAAGAAAAATCTCTGTAGAATTCAACCAACCACACCCCAAGCCCCAAGCCATAGGAAGCCAAGCTTCACTGGATGCTATCACGTTTGAATTCCCGATCTGGATCACTCACCTGTCGGAATTCTGGAGCAGGTCTGTTTCTGCTCCTTCAGGAAGTACCAGCACAAAGTCTAGAAGTGAGATCAGCTGGGTTCCTGTAAACCACTTCCTATCCTCTGTTCTCTAAAAAGCAACAGAAAAATGGGGACTGAGGAGTGGGAAAATTTAAGTAAAACCTTAAAACTCTGTATTTTTCTAATACATCACTCAACACTCTAAAACCAAGTACTTTACAAGGATAGCTCTGCTCTGAGTAAACATGAAAAGTCAGATTTACAAAAGTATTTCTTTAAGTTCCCTAGTATGATAAAATTTATGAAATTCAATTTATTCACTATTTCCCAGTAACTCATACTGCAATGAGGAAAAACAGCAATAAACAATTTGCAAAGAAGACCAGAATGACCCATATGCAATGATTTTGTTTTTGTCTCCCTAACCCTTGAATCCTGTCTGACTATGCCTATCCCTGGCATTACACAATGCTAGTGAGCAGGTCATTTCTTTCTTTAAAGAAATAATGTATTTTCATCCATGACACTTCTGGACTACAATTGCTGCCTCCCCTAGGAACAAACCCTGTTGATTCAGAGTACAAGGAACAAATGAGCTGATGTAAGTAAAGCACTTTGCAAATCTTAAAGAACCATGCAAATACTGTCATAATAATCATCATTATCAAACAGAAGTGTAGCAGATAGATTCCAGGAGGCTACACAAGATATATTTTATTAAATACAAAAATACATGACACAGACAAGGTTCAGTGCTGGCAATTTTGAAGCCCCCATGCCATGTGAACAGCAGATAAAGGTTAAATCTCTAAGTTATAGCAAGCCGGGGTGGCTCCTCCCACTGGGATGGGTGGCAATCTACACTAGGGGAGGGAGCACTTCCCTCTCTGAGGTCACAGAAGAAAGCACAACAATATACTTCCCAAATTCATGAAGGGTCCTTTTTTAAAAATCATAGGCAAAGCTAGTAATCAAAATAGAAAGCAACCTTTTAAATTAGAAAAACCAAGCAGAGCCCAAACTCCTATTACTGTGATTTTTACAAATTGCCATACTACCTACAAAACTAATACTGACACCAATGATGAAAATTTTCACTTGGCTATGTTCTTACCTTTAATGAGGCATCAATCTGATTTTTAATATTTTGAATGACATAGCCTTCCACACCTGCATGATTACTTGTCTTCAATAAACACCTTGAAAACAAAATCGAGATACATGATATATGGTACTGGATTTTCTCCTAATTAGCTGATGATCAATATTTAGCACATGCCCAGAGATTATTTTTAGGAATAAGAAATCCCAAGTGATCCTGAAGATGCAGCTGATGACTGCAAGAGTCATCAATCAATTAAATGGTTAATTAATCAGTTAGTTAAACAGTTAATGTTGCACCCAATGAGGGCAGCTGACATTTGGCCACCAATTGCAATTCTGTATCAAACTGGAATTTGTCATACTATGCCAAGGAGGCCTCCTGCTGCAGGGCCACACACACCTACAGGCCTCAGGCCCCGAATGAAGGAGGGCCCAGCTTCACACTTCCATCCTATGCCACCTCCTTGAGACTCCCCACAGCAGAAAGTTCTGCCCAAGATGATAAAAAATCATTTTAAAAACTTTCCTGCTTCCCAAGGCTAAGTCTTTCACACTTTTAGGTAACACGTTTTGGTAAAGTTTCCCTATGTTATTAGAATAAAAGCTTGCCCTGATGTAGCAATTTGTGGAAACCAAGTACTTTTTACAGACATTAGCTCACTGGGGACGCAGGGTAGGGTAGTGGTGAGTGCCTGGAGGTGGTACTCTATAAAGGCTCATTCCCTTCTCTACCCTCTATGTACTTCAACCAAAACATCACAACAAACTAAATGGAGAAGTAGATTGGAGAATTCAGCTGTCTTCTATTAAGCCAGATGGTAAAAAAATTAGCAAAGATGTGTAAAACACAAATTTACTTACCATCTTGGGGAAGGGAAGGAGGGAGGGAGAAAAAAATTTGGAACTCAAAATCTTATAAAAGTGAATGGTGAAAACTATCTTTACATGTAATTGGAAAAAATAAAATACTATTAACTGTGGGGTGGCTAGGTGGCGCGGTGATTAGAGAGCTGGCCCTGGAGTCAGGAGGACCTGAGTTCAGATCTGGCCTCAGACACTGAACACACACATACACACACACACACACAAAACTAGCTGTGTGACCTTGGGCAACTGCCTTCCAAAAAGCAAAAAATAACAAAAATAAAATACTATTAAGTAGAAAAATATGTAAAACAATGGCACTCTTTTCACCACCATTTTTTGTTTTGGAAAATAGTTGTTTTTCATTAAAAACGTGGTTTATATGAACATATAATGGGTTTATTATTGTCATCTTAAATGGATTAATCAGTATTTTAAAAATTGATTAGTTTTAAAGTATCAGGATATAACCCATAAACAAAAGCTCTTTGGGCTCCTCAATACTTTTTATGAATGTAAAAAGGTCCCAAGAAAAAAATGCTTGGGTTTCACACTGATGAGCCAGATGCTAAGGGACATCATGAGACCTGCCCATAGCAAGGACACAAATCCTCCATCTGCTGATACCCAACTATTCCTCTACCACATAATTTCAACAGCTGTTCTTCATTCCTACAGGCCTCTTTAGAAGGCCGAGTGGCTCTGGGATTTCCTCTCCAAAAAACTAAAAGGATCAGTAACTTCTGGGGGTCCTTTATTCATTCACAAATGTGAATTATCGTTAACATGTTATGTCCTTCCAAGAGCCTAAGGAATCATAGAATAACTAAATTCTGTTCATTTTCATTTAAATGTTTCTTATTGCATCCTAATTCTTTGAAAATTAATAATCTGTATTTTATGTGTATGCACATACACAGAGCCTTATTTATGAGGTAAATCTCTCTTAACTGGAATGCAGGAGGCCATCCTATCTCTATCTCTGAAAGACTGCACTAATCCAAGACTTCTGTGAACGGGTGACCTTCCTGGAGAATACAATTTCAATGCCATTATCTGCCACCTCATGTACCATCAATTCAAAGTTCTGCCAGCCACGGAAGGGTAGCCATTCATTATGTTTGAATCATACCTAAATAATATATGTTTGCCTTGTGAATCCAGCTTGTTTATATACAGCTGCAGTACTTTTAAACCTTTTTTCCTCTAAAAAAAAAAAAAGCAAATAACATTGTTAGATTAAAAAGAAAAGAAAGCAACATTAATTAAATTTAGCCTCTGTAACTGAATGTTCTTAGTCATGAAACGTTTACATACCAAAGTCTCAATGGGGCAGAAGGTCATAACTTTCACCAGCTTCTACAAACAAACATTTAAAAACATCAAATGAATGTGAGCATTGCATTTATATTGCAATACAATTATATAATTAATGACCAGCGCCCAGCACTAAACGTTAAGAAAGAAATGCAGACAAGGAGAGTCAAAAAAAAATTTTTTTTAAAGCAATCGGGGTTAAGTAACTTGCTCAAGGTTACACGGCCAGTTATTTCTGGGTGTGGTGCTGAGTATCTGAGCCCGGATTTGATCCAGGTCATCCCGACACTGGAGCTGGTGCTCCTATTCGCTGAGCCACCTGGCCGCCCCAGGAGAGTAAAAAGTTAAGGCAGTTGTTTTGTCTCTCATGGGCCCACTCCACTGGACAGAGTGGAGAAAGCGGATAACAATGGTACCTGATGTTTCCTATGATACAAAGCAAGGAAGAAAAATGCGTAAAAGCAGGAATTACGGAGAAAATGCGAGCACTGATATGTTATGTCCAGGGTGGCCAGAGAACACAGGAACAAACCACATTAATGATGCAGATTTTAACTGGTACTTCTTAGGCTTTGGCTCCTTTCCTGAAAATGGGGATTGAGAGAGAGGCAGCCTGCCACGGTGGAGAGAGCACTGGACCTGAAGGCAGAAGAACCTGGGTTCAAATCCCGCGTCTAACGCTACCAGCTCAAGCTCCTCATCTGTAATGTTGAGGTAGCACAAAAATTCTATGGAAATATTTTTATTATTCATCATTAATGTTATTATTGAATCTGGTCATATGTGGGGTTAGAATTTATCCCAGAATCCCCCTAAAAGTCCTTAAACATTTTAAAAATTGCAATGAAAGAGTAAAACTCCACCTTTAAAATATCAATGTGGACATGCATGTGTGTGTGACTGAAACAAGCCCAGTTCATTCAGCCAAGCACAAGGCCCAGACTCAAAGCCCCTCACAAAGCAAACAGATACCATTTAGGTATCAGTCAGACATAATGGAGTACTATGGCTGACAACTTCTGACAGTCAGTAATATGATAGAATCTAGATATAGGCAAAATAGAAAAATAGATAGAAAAATATTTTCTATCTATTATATCCTGAGTATGAGACCCTGGGCAAGTCGCTGAATATCTGAGTGCTCTAGGGAACAGCCCATACAGCTTGGACTGCATCCCAAGTACGAATTAGAACCAGATTAAAGCATAATTGGGAAATGTTTAACAAAATTAGTAAAAATACAATGTAACATAGATAATATTAATCTGTAGTTTTCCAAGTCAACATGCAGCTGGCAGGGCTCCTTTCTATTTAAATTCAATAGTGTGGTTCTAGGCAACAGCCCAAACTACAAGTGACAGCAGGGGCTGATCTTTGCAGAGGGAGTTTCTCACCCAGAGTTCACAACAGCAATGGTCCAGGCCCAGGCCCCATCCCTATGTAGCTTCTATCTCTAGGGGAAATTATACTTGGCATTCACCTCCCGTGACTCAAGAAAATAAACCTAACAATAACTTATACTGTGATGCTTTACTGTTAACTCTGGAGATAAACAGAAACTCTCACTTGGGGTCAGAACTTCCACTTCCACTTCCCAAGTACAAGCTGGGGAAGGTGTGTTTGAGAGGGGTCCACCTAAAACCAATCAGAAGGTTTTCATGGACGGCAGTATGTGGCCCGGCATCCAAACAAGCTACAGCAATCCCAGACTGCTTTAGGGGAGCATCCATCCTTCTGTTCTCTGCCCCAGAATGTGAAATTCTCTTCTGGGGGTGATCGTTTTAGGATGGAGACCATCCCAAGGGCAGCAGCTGGGTCAGGGAAGGGCCCTGAGTCCATTCCATGACTGAAGGAACTAGAAAAGAGAAGCCTCAGAAAGGCATGGTTGCTGTATCCAAGTCTCTGAACGGCTGTTAGGTGCAGGGGGTATCATGCCTGTTCTACTGGGCCCCAGGAGGTCAGATCTGGGAGGGAGGGGCACAAGCTACAAAGATGCAGATTTCAGTTTGAGGTAAAGACTACCATCCTAACACTCTGAACTGAGCCAGAGGAGGAAGGGCTGAGGTCCTGAGCTAGCAAAGGCCAAATGACCACGTGTCAGGTGAGGTCTGAACTTAAATGGCTGCTCGAGTCCCCTCCAACTCTGAAATTCTGACACCCTTCGTTCGGGCATCACAGCAGCCTCATGTGACACAAACATCACACTCCCCATTTGGCAGATAAGGAAACTGAGGTGGAGAGGAAAAATGACTAGCCCAAGGTCACCCGACAAGTACCTGGCAGAGGTGAAGTTTGAGCCTAGGCTCTCTTCCAGATCTGAGGCTCTTTCTATTGCTTTACAGGGCTACACGGATAAAGCGACTGACCTCCCCAGGTCACTCAGAGGACGGACAGAATCGTAGCTGTCTGCATTTCTGATTTTCTACCCCCACCGTAAAGCAGCTCTTGCTGATATAACATTATATAGGCGTGCTAAACGGCCCTTGTCAATGTCGTCACTCATACAAATCAATTCTTAAGCATATTAGGGAATCTCATATAAGAGAGTTTTGAAAATTAATATTCTGTTAGCCATTTTTTCATTTAAATATTGATTAGTTTAACATTTACTTGAAAAGAAACTAGAAGGGTAATACTGTCAGCTGTGAAAGGATTCAAGTTAAATTCCTGGGATAAAATCTTCTATCATTCCTCCTAGTAGCTAGCCTGTGCGAGACCCAGATGGAGTCAGTGCTAGGCCTGGCTAGGAAGTGTAAGGGGAGGGAAGAAGCCTTGTCTATAACGCACCTACTGTGTGCCAGCCCCTGCGCTAAGGGCTCTACAATTATCTTCTCATTTGATCCTCACAAAGCCCTGGGAGGACGGTGCTGTTATTATCATCTTCATGTTATAGTTGAGGAATTGTTGGCAGATAGAGGTAAAGTGACTTGGCCAGGCTCACACAGTGGGCCAGTGTCTGAGGCTGGATTTGAACTTGGGTCTTCCTGATTCCACGCTCACTGCTCTCTCTACTGAGACACAAGAAAGGAGGGCAATGAGAGCTTTGTCTCTAAGATCCTAAGCGGTACAAGCACAGCCGTGGGATGCAGGCAGCAAAGGAGAAGGCCCAGCAATGCCCCTGGACAAGACAGTTACAAGGCAGGAGAGTTTGATGGCTCCCTCCCTGAAGCTGCAGATGGAGCAGATGTGGGAGGGGGGAGTCCACCTGCTATTGCTCCCCACTTCTGTTTACCTGAGGCACGGTGAGGAAGCTCTTGATCTCCAAGTAATGATGCAACAGGCTGCCGTCCTCCATGCGTAACAAGCTGCTCTCCAGAAGATCCTGCAGAGGAAAACATTGCACACAGTCAGAGCCAGGCAGCGGTCGCATGAGGGCACATATTCAAATTATTAAAAGGGAAGAAAGAAATATTACCAGTCCTTTTGAGGACACAGATTCTTCTGCTCTGAAAGAGGATATTAAAAGTTTAACCAACATGGTTTTAGAAGTGGGAAAATCCAAGATGGCAATGTTAAACTTTTTTGGAAAAATTATCAGGAAAAATTCTTTGGGAGAATTCTCTGGCGATCAGAGTTTATGGTCTGTCTTCTGACTCGAGTCCTCACATGTCACTCTGGACTTCAAGGCAGCTCAGCTAAGTCTCATCATCTGGCATGAAACGCACTAATTCTCGAGCTGCATGTGACATTAAGAGGTCAGGCACACACAAGATGACATGGTGAAGATAATTATATTTTAAAAGAAAAGATGCATTACATTAGTCACATTACTGTTTGTAAGGGTCTGAAGTCATTCTCACCTGAGTATTTAAGATTTTATTGCTACCTGGTACAAAAAGGTGTGAGAGTAACACCAAGTGTAGTCATCTCAGAAATGTACACCAGGGTTCAGAAATAACACAACGGCCCTGGGTCCTTGTATTTTACAAGCCAAAGACAAGGGGATTTATAAACATGCAACAAAAAATAAGTAAATAGAACACAAAGTAAATGTAACATGCCCAAATAGAGCAAATTAAGGGAATGAATAGTTCTCTATTTCTGGAATGTCATCTGAGGGACCTTACCTTTTCAAGAGGACTTCAATATGTTCCATATTGTACTGCAGAAGATACAATGGGCTAAAATATAAAATATATTTACAGACATTTTTAGAGATTACACATGTAAGTTTCAAAACCTACTTCACCTGCACTGTGGCCACCAATAAATTTTAAACAGATTCTAGCTAGTATCATTTATTACTCCTAACCAAAACCCTCCACAAAATCCTAGCCCATGCCTCATGATGGCACAGAGGTAACCTGGGTTCTCAAAGACAATGCTAGATGCAAGTAAGCTCTGGTAGGGTCTACCGTGCTGGAAAGGCTTTGAGTGGATCCAGAAACAGACAAAATCTGTCTCCTAAAGACCAAGCCTAACTGAGTACAGAGAAGTACATGGACCATCACCACCTAGCAATGAGTATTTTGGGTCATGAAAATCCATAAGACAGACAGACACATACACACACAAAAGGGTTCCAACCTCTACAACCTCTGACATTGTCAAACAGCTAAGAAAGAGGGGCAGAGGGTACGAGGAATCACAATTTTTGGACCATCAACAAACTTTATTTTGATTATTGGCGCATTAGCATGTGATTCTTGTCCACTGACCAATGAGTGGATATACTTCTGAAGGGGCTGAATATTACCAATCTTGATAAAAGGAGTCAGTTACAGCTAAACAGAATTATTATTCATGGTGCCCCTGAAGAGGCAAAGAAAGGAATGGCAGAGTGGGTCTTATTCTATCTTCAAAGACAAGAAGACACATTTCATCATGGGATAGTGGGTCAGCACACATTATAGTGTTAATAATAAAATAAAAAAAAAATAAAAATAACTGCAGCTCATTAAGCAACATCAGTTGCCGAGGATGAAGTGGTAGAGAAACTCTAGGAAGGACTCAACAGAACTGTCCAAATTAAATCCCTGTGCTCTCTGACACTTGGCTTCACTGCAAAGGTGAAGATGGCAGAGCTATGCAGTAAGGCATGATACAAAAAGGCGGCACAGGAGAGGCCACCCCAGATTTGCAGGTGACTCTGTTGCTCGGCTCATGTCTCTTATCACATCTTTCTTCCACCAAAGGATTTGTAGGGTAGGTACTGGACACGGTGAACCCCCAATAACATCACAAAGAATAGAACAGATTTTGTAGGAACAGAAAGGAAAAGATCTGTTACTGATGTGATGTATGAGGGAGTTCACCCTGAGTCAGACGTCTCTGCACAGGGACAGAATCACAGCATTTGATGGGGAGAGGCTTCAGTGGACGTCTATTCTGACCCATAGCTGAGATGAATCCTGCCTGTACCATCTGTGACAACGGGTTACCCAGCATCTGCTTAAATTCTTTCAGAAGAAAGAACTACTGGGGCAGCTATGTGGTGCAGTGAATAGAACACTTACTTAACACTTACTAGCCATGTGACCTTGGGCAAGTCACTTAACCCCAATTGCCCTCCAAAAAGGAAAAAAAAAGAAGAAAGAACTACCAAGTTATTAGGAAGTTTTTCCTGAAACTGAGCCTCTACTGGCCTTCTGAATCCTGGTCCCATCCCCCTCCACGTGATACTTGAAGAAGAGCACTATTCCGTTTGAATCTTCTCTCCAAAACTGTCACAGCTGGTTCGTGTCCTCCTTTGTCATGGGGTCTAGGCCCTTCATCATCCTGCCTGTTTTTCCCTGGATCCTTTCCAGGTTATCACAATCCTCCTGACCCTGCCCAGAACTAAACATGATGCTGCAGATGCTCGTGGGGCCCCCACTTCCTTATTTCTGGAAGCCATACCCCTCCTCACGCTTTCTGGCTGCTACAGTGCACACTGCAGCCTGATTACCAGTTTGTCAAAGCTAAGATCACAATTAGTAAAAATAAAAAAGTAAATAAGAATAAGAATGAAAAAAGATGTAATGTGAAGTGAAAACTGCTTAACCCTGAACTATTTAAATAACTGAAACTAAAAGGAAGTCATTGAAAACAAGTAATTGGAAATTTTAAAAATGACAGATAATAGAAAAGACACAGACACAGATCATAATAATTGTATGTCGAAGTTTAAGCAATCAATTGTCACAAAGCTAAGGAAGCAACTTAGTCAGCAAACATCTGAATTAATTGCACGAGACAGAAATGAAACCAGCTAAAGGCAACAGTGGATTAGACTAGAGACTCATATGGAAGTTCTACCAAGTAGGATGATGGACAATTATGGGCAACATTATCTCAGAACCATAGCAAAAGAAGCCAGGATAAAGTTTAAAGACAGCTGGGCAAGACATCCACTTCAGCCAATTCATGATAAGGACGAGAAGGGGAGGCCTCCAAGCAGAAGAAAAATAGATCTGCAATTCTCATAACAAGCCTTTTTTTCCATCAAGGATCACGGAGCCCAGGACCATGGTCCCCGATGTGCCTGGAGAGAAGACAAAGGCACTAAAGAGAAGAATGACCGCAAAAGCAGCCATGCTGGGCCAAGTATAAAGAGGAGAGCTGTCCTGGGGGTAACACAACTATAAAGGCGTGGAGGGAACGACACTGAAACTGCAAGCCCCAGAACACTGCAAGAGTTTGGTCTGACCACACAGGAAAGACCAGTAATGAAACGTACATTGCCCAGAATTCAACATGTGTTAGAATGGACATCCATATGTATAGCGGGAACGGCCCGTATGTATGGACAACTTGGGCAGAAGCAAAGTGTGGGCTGGATCACCTTGGAGTTATGGCAAAGCTCCTTTACTTACCCTAAGCTTCCCATGAAGTCCTTTCAATACTAACATTCTACCAGTGTGGCTATAAGGGGCAAGACATGGAAAACAACAGACTCCAGAGAATTTAGGAGCAGTATTGCACAGAGGGCAATGGAGGGGTATACGGTGGGCGTCAGCAGACTGCGAGACACAACCAGTGAGGAAGTCCTAGGAGTAAAAGAAATCAACCAAGGAATCCTGTGGAGGGAAGAGAAGACGGGAAGGTCACATGGCAAGGAGGGCATGACAGATAAGAGTGACTAGCATCCTCCTAAGAGCAGGACAAAGGCCTCCGGCATATGAGGCGTGGCCCCCAGGGGCGACCTCATGGAGTAATCTGAATAAACTGCCCAGGACTGGGGGGTATCCACACCACTGTCACACAGGACTCCCAGACTCATGAGGTCACAGATGCATTTGAGAAATAAACATATCATTTCCTTAAACTTTGTTTTAAACTTTTTTGTAGTTTGATAAAGTCTACATACTAGGTATAGAATAAAAGACAGACTCGGGGCACAGTGTAGAGTGTCGGCCACCGAACAGATGGAAAACTTGCAAAAAATTCTTACCTCAAGACCAATGGAAACTGGTCAATACTGATACGTTGTACAAACACGAGATAAGCGAGTGAAGCCATGGACTCTGCCAATTGGCTACCTTCCTCTTCCTCCAAGTCAGGGTTATCCCAGCACTTTTCCTTTCTTCCATGCTGAAAAATTACCTTTGGCAGAGAGTCTCCAATTGCTAGTATAAAGCCCTGTGGGAGAAAGAATGAGGGAAAACAAGGCAGCACTTTAGTATAAAGGCAATGCCAAAATTCTATTAAATATGGATTATATACATTATACATGAAACGGTTTCTAAATCAGTCAACTTTTTAAAAATTAAAATTACTTGTTGAGTCAGACATGTGAATAGGTAGGCCACCAATGGAGTAAAGTGAAGTCGCTTTAAAGGCTACTAAAAAAAAGTTTCAAAGATGTTAAGAATAATCTAGGAAAACATCTGAGACAGAAACAAACATGTCCCTCTACATCTGCTCCCTTCTCTCCACTTCCACAGCTACCAGTCACCTAGAGTGTTTTGGATTTTTAAAAATTAATTCATTTATTTACTTTTAGTTTACAACATTCAGTTCCATAATCCCTTGAGTTCCAAATTTTCTCCCCCTCCCTCCCCTCCTATGGCAGCATGCAATTCAATATAGGTTCTACAAAAGCCTTCACATTAAACATTAGTCAAATCGTAAAGAATTATAACCAGTGGAGTCAACAATGAGAAAGAAGAAACAAAACAAAATACAACACACAGGAGAGAGAGCTTCAGTCTGCATTCAGACTCTGCATCTCTTTCTCTGGACGTGGATATCTCTCCCTTTCCATCATGAGTCTTTTGGAGGTGTCTTGTAACCTTGCATTGCTGAGAGGAGCCCAGTCTATCCAAGTTGGTCGTCACACATACGATGTGCCTGTGATTGTGTACAAAGTTCTCCTCACTCAGCATCAGTGTATACAAGTCTCTCCAGGTCATGATGAAGTCCGTCTGCTCCTCGTTTCTTATAGCACAATAGTATTCCATTACATTCACATACCACACCTTGCTCAGCCATTCCCCAATTGATGGGCATCCCCTTGCTTTCCAATTCTTTGCCACCACAAAAAGAGCCGCTATAAATATTTTTGCACATACATCTTCCTCCCACTTCTCTGACCTCTTTGGGAGACAGCCCCAGAAGTGCACCTGAGTATTCTAAGATTGGTCTCCTTGCTTCTACTCATCATGTCTTTACCCCCCTCAATTCATCCTTCAGATTCCTACACATTCCAATCTAATTTAAGTAAGACATAGGCCTGACAATTACTTCCCTCTCCACCCCTCAAACCTTCTAAAGCTCCCTAGTACCTCTAGGGCACTCACTGACTCATTGACCTGACCATCTGTCCCCAGCCTACCTTTGACCTTAAAGGAAGGGAAAGGAATAAGCATTTATATAATGTCTCCCATGTGCCAGGCTCTATGATAAGCACTTTACAATATTATCTCATTTGATTCTCCCAACAGTTACTCCCATTCTACAGTTAAGGAAACAGAGACAGAGTTTGGGAAGTGACGTGCCAGGGCCACACTAGCTTACACAACTCAGGAAGCATCAGAGGCTGGATTTGAACTCAGGTCTTCCTAACTCCAGGCCCAGAACTATCCACTGTGTCTATCCAGCCGAATCCAACTCATCAATAGCTAGAGATCAGTCATTACTTTTCTTTTTAAATTCAATTTCATTTCATTATCAGGTCCACATTCTCACCCTCTCACCCTTCCCTCCCTTGCCCCTCAGTGAGAAAATAAGAAAAATGAACCTCATTACAATAATGTAAAGTGATGAAAACAAATTTCCTCAGTCACCATGTTAAAAAAAAATATGTCTCAGGGTGGCTAGGTGGTACAGTGAATAGAGCATTGGCCCTGGAGTCAGGAGGACCTGAGTTCAAATTCAGCCTCAGACACTTAATCCTTACTAGCCGTGTGACCTTGGACAAGTCACTTAACCCCAATTGCCCTGCCTTCCCCCCTCTAAAAAGCAAAAAAAAAAAAAAAAAAAAAAAAAAAGGAAAGAGTGAGAAATTAAAAGGTTAAAGATAAAAGGAAGTTTTTTTTTTTTTAAAGAGCAGGAAAAATGGAGCAGGCATTCTGAAGGACAAGTGGAAGAGACAGGCAGATGTGGACTGGGACCAGAGTGGATGGGGATGGGAATGAGGGCATGGATGTCCGACTCTGGTGGGCAGCACAAAGGAGACAATATCCAGGCAGAGGGAGTAGTCAGAAGAGCTAAATGGGCAGCAAAGAAGTCAAGGAGGAGGAAGACTGAGGAAGGACAACGAAACTTGGCAGCTGAAAGGTCACGCGGTTTCAATTGAGTTAGGAGGTCATATGACAGGCTGCAAAGGAGAGAAGTGGAGGGCAGAAGAGCCAAAGGACATCGAGAAGTGGCAGCAGGGCCTGGTGAGAGCTGTTTTAAAGGAGGGGGAAGATTGGGCACAGTTGTACCCAAGGACATGAATTAACAAGGGCAGCTAAGTTCTCTCTTGCTAACTCTGCACTTCTATGGGGTAGGGACTCCTGGCGTGTCCTTTGGATTCTGTCATTTCCAGTACTAAAGAGTTCTCATTTCTTAGCAGAGAAAACAAAAGCCAATAAGAATGGAGCCTCTGCCTTCTCTCTGCCCTAAGTTACCATTGTAACCGACCATCCCCCTCCAAGCAGCACTCTTGGCCTTTCTGGGGTCCTCCTCTTTCCCCCCATACAGTTCAAACACACCCACACACACACAACCTTTATTTCCTTAGCTTTTCTAGTCAGAGCAGCACATTCTAAGCTTTAACACTGCTGATATTTAAATACTTCTTATTCTGAATTTAACTAATCCCCAAAAGAGAATATTTTCACAATGCAGTATGGGAAAAAAAAGGGTTCTATCTGCAAATAGGTTTGTTATGTAGTTTGTTTTAAAGTACATAAGAAATGCAACATGTTACTTTCAAAGCTGTCCCGCTTGCTTGTTTTCCCTTCTGAATGTCTTTCCCTTCTCTTCTGGGCATTTTAAAAACACGTTTCAAGTACCCTTTTTTCTTCCTTATCTTTACCGAGGTGTCACAGTAGCTAGACAGCTGGATTTAGAGTCAGGAAGACCTGAGTTCAGATCCAACTGCAGCAACTTGGCAGCTCTATGATCTTGGGCAAGGACCACCCCTCTCCCATCCTCAGTTTCCTTATCTGTAAAATGGGCATAGCAGCCTCTTCTTTCACACTGACACGCTTCTGTAGGCCATGCTGTGCTCTCATCTTTGTCCCGCTGCCTACCCTTGCTTCGAGCTTCTTTTTCTATCTTTTAACAATCCAAGTAAGTTGAATTCTTCTTGCATTAGCACGAGTCTCTTTAGAAGAACGGTTTTTCTTTTTCCTTATTGAGACTCCTTCTCTTTAGGCCCTTTCATTCCTGAGTTCTCACCCCTCTGGAGCTGACTTCCTGAAGAGTTCTGGTCCACAAGAGCCCATCCTTCCTCATATCTACAGTCAGATCTCTGGGATGGAGCCATCACTTCCCCAGATTTCTGCCCTAGGAATGCTGTCTTCTCCCAGGGAGGATCCAGTCCAGCACAGAGCTTCTCCTATCTGGGCCCCATCTTCTGAAGAACAAAGCTATCATTAAGGCAAAGCACGAAGTCATTAGCTGCTCTGCTTCTGGCTCCAGCAGCTACAGGAGAAACGAGCCCCCCTCGCCCTGAGGTCGTGCACCTGCCAGGCTCGTGGAGGCCTCCTCCATTTCTGCTTTCTAATCAGGTCATTTGTAGCAACAAGCCTCCTGTATCTCCAGCCCCTCCTCTTCAAGTCTCCACCAAAGCTCCCTCTCTTTGGCTGCTGAATTTCCTCCCCTGACTGTACGTTCTGAATATGTGGTGCTGCTCGATGCACACTCCCCTTTTTTAACCTACTCTATTTCTTTTTGCTTTTGCTTTTTGGAGGGGGAGGGCAGGGCAGTTGGGGTTAAATGACTTGCCCAAGGTCACACGGCTGGTAAGTGTTAAGTGTCTGGTGCTGGATTTGACCTCAGGTCCTCCTGACTCCAGGGCTGGTGCTCTATTCACTGCTCCACTTCGCCGCTCTATTTCTGTTGAACAAGGAATACCTACCCAGAGCCATATCCCAGTCATGAGCTTCACCCCAAGTCTCAGGGACATTCTGGAGACAAATACGCTTCTGGGATGTTAGGAGAAGCTAGCTGGGGCAGTGGACAGAGCACCGGGCTTGGAATCATGGGGATTCATCTTCCTGAGTTCAAATCTGGCCTCGGACACTTACTAGCTGTGTGACCCTGGGCAAGTCACTTAACCTTGCTAGCCTCAGCTCCCCATCTGTAAAAGGAGCTGGAGAAGGAGATGGCAAACCACTCCAGTACCTTCGCCAGGAAAACCCCATATGGGGCCATGAGAGTGGAACACGACCGAACAACAACAAGAATAAAACGTCAAGCCCTCTAACACAAAAGCACGCATTCCTGCCTAGACTTTGGGTACGGACCTTTCAGGTCAGGGGTTTTTCTCCTGGGACCTTTCCTGAATTTGATCTCCTGTAAACTTTCAGGTGACTTAACTGCCATTCTTTTTCCTTCACTGGAACTATTCTCCAGGGCATCTGGCTTAGTGGATTATACAAAGACATTTCCTTCCTCCTCCATGCTTTTTAGTTTAAAGCCCTTCTATTAGATTGGCAAGACAGCTGGCAAATACATTCTTACACACCTTTGTTGCGTGCCCTCTATCCTTGGCCTGTTACTCTTTTAACGCAGGGGTCAGAAGTCCACGTCAAGCCAGCTGCCCATTTTCTAAATCCATTTTTCTCTTCTGTTTACCTTGTGACTTCTTTCTTGGGTAACGAAATTTATGACGAGATGCGACAGTGAGACTTTTTTTCATTAATCGATGGATTACTATGCAATTTAGGATCTTTCTATACAGTGATATGAAACCAATACAAGGGTCACCACATTTGGAAAACACAAGCTCCCATAAGCAAATGAAAACGGAATAAAGAAAAGTTACCTAGGGCTCAAAACCCAACCATTTCACATGTTAACACTTACCCACATTTTGGCAGGGCCTGCTCACCTAACCCAGGTGGCTTTATTAATTTCTTTCGGTCACATAAATAGATGATGGGGAAGTATTCAATCACAAGGTACCAATTATCAGTATTAGTTACTGAATGCACACTCATAAGATAGATTCTGTGTAAATGAGATAGTGATTTTCAAAACCATGCCTTTCCTACTGTGATGAAAACGTTTTAACCAGAAAAAAAGAAAGTGACCCAGGCTGGCAGTATGTGCTTTGGAGCTGTCCTCAGAATTCTACAGTTTTACCCCTTGTGCCCAAAGTAAATGATTTTTTCCCATAAAGCAAGAAAATATTTGTTTTGGAAAAGGCAAATAAATCTGATTGTACTTACTACTATTTCAGAAGCGAAAGATTTTAAAGGATCTTCTTCATCTTCTTCAAGCACTTCAATGAACTGTGCTGTCAGCAAAGGGTATTTCAAGCTTTTGAAACAACTAAGAAAAGAAAAAAGGAGGGGGCAATTTGAACATAAAACTTCCCAGTTAGCAATCTCTGCTTATTCTATAGATGTATCTGAACTAACACTGCATGGTTTAAAAACCCACATAGCTGGGGCAGCTAGGTGGTGCAGTGAATAGAGCACTGGCCCTGAAGTCAGGAGGACCTGAGTTCAAATCCAGCCTCAGACACTTAACACAAAAACTAGCTGTGTGACCTTGGGAAAGTCACTTAACCCCAATTGCCCTCCATAAAAAACAAAGCCCACATAACTGTTACATGAGTATCTTTTTATCAGAAGGAGGACAGTGAGGACAGTGAGGGACAGGAGGACAATCTATTATTGAATTCAATCTGGATGTGTTTTCTGTGCTCATTTTATTTTCTAAATTTTTAAAATTGATGTCTTTTGTTTTTCCAAATCTCTCTCTCCACCTCACTAAGTGTGCCTTCTCCTACAACAAAAATTAAAAAGAAAAACCCCTCCCAAACCAGGAAGAATCCTCATACTATCATATCAAGCACATATGACAGTCTAGCCAGGGGTGGGGAACCTGTGGCCTTGAGGCCTAGGAAGTTTGGATTCAGTCAAAGGGCCACACTCAAGGACCTGGAGGGCCATATGTGGCCCCAAGGCTGCAGGTTCCCCACCCTAGTCTAGGCTATGTTCTACATCCATGGGTCCCCACTGGGAAGGCTCATTTGTAAGTCTGGTCTATGCCATAACTAAGAGATCTCTGGATGTTTCTTCACTGTCACTTTCAGTCTTGATAACTGAAGGTCTAGTGCTGCCTTCAGAGAAGCTGAGCTTTTTGGCAACACAGCCACTGGACCCATTCCCTCAGGATTCTGAGCCTCAGAGATCACCTTCATAGAAGAGACAAATGGGCCAATGGTGGTCATGGCAGCAGCGCGGCGTGGTGGAAAGAGCCAAATCACCCAAGTTTAATCCTCTTGTCCCTGCTCCTGCTGATCAAAAGATACTATCTACTAGCTGTGTGACCCTGGGCAATTCCCTTAACCTCTCTGTGCCTCCATGTCCCCATCTATAAAAGGAGCGGCACCCACAACACCAAAGTGGTGTTGTCGTAAATGTGAAATCATCCAACGGGAATTGATCTCTGTTGTTAACCGTGTGTGGCTGAGCCTAGTTGGCAGGCTTTGAATCCATCATAGCGGCATCACACATGCAGCTGGAACACCACCGGTGAGCTCTCAGATTCCCAGACTCAGGGATGCCCTAGTGCTTGGCTATGTACACGCCTGTCTATACGTCCATTCTCCAGACGTGCACACACCAAAGAACCGTCCAAGCACCAGAATGGCTCCTGACAGACAGTTCACGGCAAGGCGCTCCCAGCACGCAGAATCCACTCACAACTTTAGCAGCTCTGCCTTTAGCTCTTCCTGACCATCTTCCAGGGAATGACCTTTGTTTTTAACAACTTCTTCCACAAAAGGCCTAGTAAACGTGACCAAGGCCTTGCAGCACCGCCCCAGACCGTGCTGGTCTTTCTGGATTTGTTCTTTCGTGTAAGGGACAGGGAGAAGGGAGAGCTGGCTCCACAGGGTTGACAGAGTTAATCCAACTGAGTAGGCCTTCTTGCTGTGAAGTTTCTGAATCACTATAAAACAGAGATGAAGCCGTCATTCAGAGGAGGCCTCCACACATACCCACGTGCAAGATGATAAACCAAGGATAGCTGAGGGCCTTGACCACAACTCATTAACTGATTACTTGGTTTTAGGATTCACTGAGTAATCACTTATAACAAAAAGGTTAAAAATAAGAAGAACTTGTGAAATTTGCTCACTTTCTTCCCCTCAGTGCTCTGAAGATCACGTGTTAGGAGTTGTTGGGGATTTCATTCACTTAAAATGCACTTACTCTAATTTTTCATTCCTTACAAAGTTCTGACCATAATTATGAGACCATGTAGCTAGAAGATCATGTAACGACTTGCCATCTTTGAAAGAAGATTCACTGAGTGGACGGTGGGCTTTTACCAGATACTCTTCACCTCTGGCTCTATCAGTTCTGACACCATCACAGCCTTGGTGTGTCCCACTCCTGCTCCTCTGAGATGGTCCTGGTCATTTCTGCCTCAAACTCCTCAATGCAGAAGCGGCAGAAAAAGCTTGTATATAATCTCCCTCAGCAACAGGATCTAGTACAGGTTGCTGGGCCAATGGTTGTGAGTACTGGGAAATTCCACCCACTACTAGGAAGACAGGACAACTACACATTACAGGCAACAAAAAAATCTGTGTAGATGGAATACTCCTGACGCAAGGTACAGGTGCAAAGGCTACAGACAGGGAGCAACAGGCATGATGGAAAGCTCCATACTGCAGAAAATAAAACACAATGAAAAGGCAGATCGCCTGTATAAATGCATCAACCTCCTAGTACGTGTAAGGTGCACATTCCATTCAACACACCTTGGCTTTCTGCCACATGCCTGGTGCTGAGATGATAAAGACAAAAGAGGAAACAGTCCCTGCCCTCAAGAAGCTTTTCTTCTACTAAGAAGGATACACGGACACAGATACACAAATGCTGAATATACACAAAATAAATACAAAGCCACTAACGTTAGTTAGGAATTAGGAAGAGCCTCCTACAGGAGGTGGTGCCTGAGCTGAACTGTGCAGGGATCTGGGAATCCCAAGAGGTGAAGAAGTAAGCAAAGAGAGCGCTAGAGGCAACAGCGAGAGTGTGGACAAAGGCCTGGAGATGGGAGATGGGACGTGGAGCAGGAGCTATGGGTGGAACACAGAGTGGGTGATGGGGAGTGATACTTTGTAAGCCTGAAAAGACGGCTGATCCCAACTCTTAAAAAGGCTGTGAGAGTGAGAGAGAGAGAGAGAGAGAGAGAGAAGAGAGAGAGAGAGAGAGAGAGAGAGAGAGAGAGAGAGAGAGAGAGAGAGAGAGAGAGAGAGGGAGAGAGATAGGAGAGAGAGGAGAGGGTGAGATAGACAGGAGAGGGAGAGAGAGAGAGGAGGGAGAGAAAGGAGAGAGAGATAGAGAGGGAGAGGAGAGAGAGAGAGAGAGAGAGAAAGAGAGATAGGAAAGAGAGGAGAGGGTGAGATAGACAGG
>NW_027185850.1:32570977-32691717 GCF_028583685.1 Petaurus breviceps papuanus | reverse complement strand
AGAGAAAGAGGAGAGAGAAAGAGAGAGAGAGGGAGAGGGGGGGAGGTGAGAGGGAGGGGTGGGGAGAGGGAGAGAGAAACAGTTGCTTCTTGACCAGAGATGGGGTGTGACACCTGCTTTAGAAATACTGATTTGGCCACTGTGTGGAGAAGGGATTGGAAAGCTGAGAAGCTGGAGGCAGGGAGACCGGCTAGGAGGTTCTCACCATAGTCCAGGTAAGAGGGAGAGGCCATGAGGGTCTGAACAAGAGCGGAGGCCATGTGAGCAGAGAACAGGAGGTGGGTATAACAGATGCAGAGGAGGAAGAATCAACAAGGCTTAGCACCGACTAGAGGTGGAGGCAAGAGGAATGAGCTGATAAAGCCTCCTAGGGGGTGGAACTTGGGCAACTAGAAGGGCTGTAGGCAACCTAGACAGAAACATAGAAGGCAGGAGAAAAAGTGGATTCTTGAGGGTAAAGTGATTTCTGTTTCAGACAAGCTGAAAAATGAGCCTCAGCCCTCAGTGAGTTCAGAATAGAATAAAGGAACAAAGAAGGCTCATCCACAACCATAACACAAACTAGAATTTGATAAGGGCATAGAAATCCAACTGGAGCATGAGGGACTCGGTCAGGGGAAGACGACTGGGGAATCGCTTCTGACGAGGGCCCCAGGCAGGCTCTGTGGAACAGGGAGCTCTTCCACTAGGTCTCGAAGGAGGAGGAATTCAACAGTAGATGTGGACAGAGTCCCTACACCGATGCATGAAGCCAAGAGCAGGTGAGATGCAATGAGTGCAAACTAATATTCTAGTCTGACTAGAACCAGACTGAAAGAGAGCCTTGAATGCCAGGCTAAAGAGTTTTAAATTTATCCTACAGACAATGGGGAGGAGGGAACACATGGTAACTCTCTGAGCAGAGGACTGGCAGGATCAGGCCTTTCACTAAGCAGTAAGCTTTTCCTACACACTCTGTAACTACTTCACAGGAGTCTGATCTGCCCTTAATTCAACAAGCCTAAGACTAATTGAAATAAGGCCCTTGACGCTCCTCACCCTGGCCAAGTTCTGTTCAATGGCGTTACTGGGTAAGGCGTGATTTCACTTTTGCTTTTGGCTTAAATGAACCAAGTTTAATTACAGAGCTAAAACAATTACATACGTTGATACCATGATGCTCATTACCTGTCTGCAGTGGAACAAATAAGAGAAGAAGGACTTCAGAGATCTGATTTCCAGAGGCCTCCTCGACCAGCTCAAGCAAACCCAAAAGCAGCTCCTTTGGATGGCAGAGCTACAAAGACATGAACCATGAAGCCCCTTGGTTACAACCACATGGATGCTGTCTGCAAACAATGCCAAGCATTTATATAGTACTTTAGGCTTGCAGAGCATTTTACATCTATCTCATCTGAATCTCACAACAAGTCAACAGGTGTTATTATTAACCCCATTTTACAAATGAGGAAACTGAGACCAAGAGAGGTTAAATGACTTGCCCACGGCCACACCGACAGTAAGTGTCTGTGGCAGGATTTGAACTCAGTTCTTCCGACTCTAAGTTTAGAACTCTACCCCTGGGTTACCTACACAAATGTCTTTGCTTAGCAGCAACAGGATTCTCCATGCAAACTTTTGTTAAAATACTGACTATATATCAATATATATTTGGATAAGAGTGTGTTTTTATGCAGGGCACAGCATTTAGGGTTCTCAATCATCACAACACAAACAAAACCAAAAACACCCATCTTCACAAAGGGTCTCTTCAATGCACACACAGACCTCCCAAGATAAAGATAAAAGGTGTGGAGGATGGGAGCTGATTTCCGGGGAGGAGCCTTAAATTTCCCCCATCCACAGACTTCCCGAAGACCTCAGTGCTCCCAGTATCCGGCCCCTTCCATGGTCAGGGGCCCAGACCAGAGCTTACAGATCTTACTTCTCTCCCTTTTGGGATTTTCTGGCCAACCACAATTCTCTACTCTTTTCTGGTTGGCCCCGTCTTGTGACTTCACTAACCTTGCCTCAGAAGGGGCCTTTTACAGTCAGCAAGCAGGAACAGTGCTTCCCTTCCTCCAGGCAGGGTCCTCCTCCCCTGCTCTGGACTGCCTTTTCCAAGGTCCTGGCTGCTCTTGGGAGGCTTCTATGGAAAGCCTGCCTTGCTATTGCCTCTTAGCACTTTTTCAGCCTTTCCAAAAGGGCACTGGAGCCCTCCTCTAGCTACCAGCTACATCCTGGTCTGTGGTCTGCTCCCTATTTTTACTTATAAGATAACCTCAGAGATCACTGAGTTTCACTCCTTCCCACACCAGGAATCCCACTGACAACCTCAAAAGTCCTGGTCTACTTCTCCCCGAAGACCTTCAATGATGAAGAACTCACCGCTCCATTCTAACGCGAGACAGCCCTTTCCAATTTTGGCCAGTTTTAACAGGAAAGTTTTCCTTATGCTGAACATCTGCCTCCCCAAAACTGCCATCTAGGTCTAGACCTGGAACCAAGCAGAACAAATGAGACTCCTCTTCCCTAAGGCTACCATAAAATACACGAACCCCACAAGAGGCATTTGTGGGACGGCACATACAAGGATGACCTGGAAGCCACAAAGACAGTGCCCGACTCCTGGCTGCCAGACAGTCCCCCGAGACTGTGAGATTTAGGGATCTGCATTAGGAGAAGGGCTTCCATACATGTAGGTACGCACCACAATAAAGTCAGAGGTCTGGACCAAAAAACAAAAACAAACAAAACAAGCTCCTGAATGCACTTTTTCTTCACCAGGTTAAATTCTGCTATTTCCTTCAACCAACATTCACACGGCATAATCTCTCCTGTTCACCTTCTTTTGGGTGATTTCCAGCTTCCCCTCTCATTTTTAACCACAGTGGTTCCAGTGAGACAAGTGCCTGGAAAAGTTCTGGGTGTGGCACTGACTGGTCGGGGGATGTTGTTAAAGCCCATCACCACTAGGGGCCTCCAAAAAAACAGGCTGACCATAAAAGCCCCTCCCAGTTCTAAGATTCTCCCACCAGGATCAATGAGAGGCCAAAAAAGAACAAACTCATCCTGTCTACAAATTGTTTGATATGAAAGATTTCGTCCCAAATAACAAGAACTAAAGGGTTGAAAACTTACGAGAATTACAGAAAGACAAGGATTCACTAACTTACCTTTACCAGCAAATCAAGCATTTTCAAACATTTTTCTCTTTTGTCAACTTCTTCTTTATGACATAAAAAGCATCTAACAACCGGGCCAACAAGATTCCAACCCATACTCCTGATGATAACCTGAAAATACATTTTCAGAGGTAGTGAGGCCAAAAAAACCCCAAAACGCCAAGTCTCCTGGTATGCTTTTCAAATACGGCTATTCTTAGTACTCTCCTCAAATTATTACAGATAAGAAAAAGCTGTATGTACACACTGCTTCACAACTGACTTTCTTTTTTCAATTTAATTTTTTAGCTTACATCATTCATTTCCACAAGATTTTGAGTTACAAATTTTCTCCCCATTTTTCCCCCTACCCACCGCCCTAAAACAGCGATCCCACTGAATATCCCCTCCCCCAATCTGCTCTCTCTCATATCTTCCCCCATCCCCCCTTCGATTTTCCAATAGGGCAAGATGGATCTCTATGCTCCAGTGCCTGTATATCTTATTTCCCAGTTACATGTAAAATAATAATAATAATATATATATATATATTTTTTATTTTTTAAACATTTGATTTTAAACCTTTGAATTCCACATTCTTTCCCCACCTCCCTTGTCACCCACACTTACTGGGAAGATAAGCAATTCAATATAGGTTGTACATGTGTAGCTAATGCAAAACATTACCATAGTGGATATATTGTGGAAGACTGACCATATTTCCCTCTGTCCTATCCCAACCCTGTCTTGTTCTATTCTCTACTTTGATCCTGTCCTTTTTCAAAAGTGGGTGCTTCCAACTTCCCTCCCCCCCAGCCTGCCCTCCCTTCCATCATCCCCCCTCCCTCATCCCCTTCCCCCCTACTCTCCTGTAGAGTGAGATACCCTATTTAGTGTGTATTGTCATTCCCTCCCTAAGCCAAATTCATTGAGAATAAGGTTTCACAACTTACTTTCAAAGTAATTATGGGACCCTCTCTGGGCCTCAGTTTTCCTTATAAAATAGGGTTGAAACTCTTTGCTGTTAGGGGCGGCTAGGTGGCGCAGTGAGTAAAGGTGCCAGCCCCAGAGTCAGGAGGACCCGAGTTCGGTTCCAGCCTCAGACACAACACCCACACAAAAAAACTAGCCACGTAACCTTGGGCAAGTTACTTAACCCCAATTGCCCTCCAAAAGGAGGAAAAAAAAACTCTTTGCTGTGAAAATTAAAGGGAGATTCCATTAGCTGGTATTAGAGGGCCAAGTGTGTAAAGCATTCAAAAATGGCAAGTGCTTAAACTCATGAAGAATATTTTCCCCTTTATACGCCAAGGTACCAACTGCCAAGACTCTTTTTTTTTTTTTTTTGCTTTTCGGAGGAGGGAAGGCAGGGCAATTGGGTTAAGTGACTTGCCCAAGGACACACAGCTAGTACCTGTTAAGTATCTGAGGCCAAATTTGAACTCAGGTCCTCCTGGCTCCAGGGCTGGTGCTCTATTCACTGTGCCACCTAGTCACCCCGCCAAGTCTCTTTTCTTCCAATTTACAGGCTTGCCTATTGCACTGAAGGGTGCTTCATGTGAGGAAGCACTTTGCTCCCAAATAGGAATTGGCCCACCTGACTCACCACAGAACTGAGACCAATGGGAGCTTTTTAATTAATCCCCTGGAAGAAAGGCTGATGGGCATTGGTGAGGACAGAGTGAAGCCAGCCTGCTTTAAGCTTTCTTCCCTTGCCTGTTACATTTAACAGTGGAAATGGCAGAACAAAAATGCCAACTGAGAAACTGGCAGCTAAAGACCAATAAGTATGTTTGAGGCATGGACAGCCTCAGTGAAGGACCAGTGCCCGTTGCCTTTTCTGAATCCTAGTCCCCTGACTTAGGGGCCGATCAGAGATCAGGTGGAATGGCAGAGAGCTGCAGAAAGAGAGGAGTGGTTTCCCAAAAGGGAAGAGAATAAAGTCTGCAAACTGCAGACCAGTGAGCTTGGGGAACATTCCCGGCTGATCGTTCTAGAGATGGTTGGCGATTGTCTAGAAGGAGTGCTAGCATGGTGTCCTCAGAGCCAGGTGAGGCCAAACTCACCTCATTTCTTCTTTGTAGAGTTTCTACTATGGTGGCTCAGGAGACAGCTGCAGATAGAATTTACCTAGATTTAAGTGGTGCTTTTGATGAAACAGCTTATCTCACTCTACCTTGTGGAACCAATCCATAGTATAGATGGATTCCAAACTGGGGGCTGGTCTCCAAGAGAGGGCCATTATTAGTTCTCCGTGATTGGGGAGGTCTCCAGGAGAAGGCCCCAGGAGCTGGGCTGTTGAACTTTGTTTTCAGTGACTTGGATAAAAGCATAGATGACGCACTTATTAAATTTGCAGATAACAGAAAGCTGGAAGTTATTTAACACAAGGGATGACATAGTCAGGATCCGAAAAGATCTTGATAGGCTAGAACATTAAGTTAAATCTAATTAGATGAAATCCAGTAGGGAAAAATATAAAGTTGTCTACTTGGGGTCAAAAAAAAAATCACCTTCACAAGAACAAGATGGTGGGGCAGCTAGGTGGCGCAGTGAATAGAGCACCGGCCCTGGAGTCTGGAGGACCTGAGTTCAAATCCGACCTCAGACACTTAACACAAAAAACTAGCCGTATGACCTTGGGCAAGTCACTTAACCCCAATCGCCCTCCAAAAAGCAATCCCCCCCAAAAAAACACAAGAACAAGATGGTAGATTATCTGAAAAAAACAACTGGGAGGCTTTAGTGGACTGTTAATAGGACTATGTAATGGGAGTCAGACAGGTTCTGTAGCAGCCCAAAGGCTAATATAATCTTGGGCACAGCTTCCAGAACAAGACAGTGATAGTCCTTTGTCCTTTACACTGGCTGGCCTGTACCTGAGTATGGGGGTCAGGTCTAGGCATCAAGTTTAGGTCAGAACACTCAAAAGTTGGAAGTCTCATGGGGGGCAATAAGGATGGTGAAGGGGGACCTCGCATTCCTGCCATACAAGGATCACCTGAAGGAAATGATGCCAAGAAACACTGCTTAACCTCAGGAGGACCCTCGCCATTGATCTCTACTCTTTGACTCCCCTCTGGCTCAGAGGACCCCCCTTTACAACCTTCAGCTCTGTTCCTATGGCTTTGATCTCAGCAGACAAACCGCTTCACTGGGAAAGTGGAGATTGCCCTCAGAATCTCAGACGTCTGTATCCTGTTCATTCCCACCTCTATTTCTGCCAGCTCCTTTCTCCAAGGTTAACTTCCCTACCTGTGCTCCTGATCTCATCCCCTTGTGGTTCCCCCAACATGTTTTCCTTTTCTTCTGTATTTTTACACTCTCCTTCATTCCTGGCTCCCTCAGGGGGAGTGGGCCCTGGTCTCATTATAGCAAATAAGATGAGGATCCCAGTGCCTGAGGACACCTGTGCCTCCCCAAAATAAAGTCAGTTGGAAATAGAGCCTCAAGGCCCAGTCAGGCAGGGCCAAACTGAATGGAAGTTCTTTGAGAGAGCTAGCAAACATGAAACATGTACATGTGTGAGTTATTGATCATCATGATGGGGGCAGTTTTTTTTTTAATTTTCCTTAACATACTGGAGCTTTCTAAGTTCAATCTTGTCTCACCTGAACTGAGAAAAGAAGGGACTCTGACCCCTAGTCTCCAGAAAGTCAAAGAGGAACAGAGCTCATCAGGGATCAGATGCATCAGCGGGTAGTGAGACAGAGAAGGTTTCAGAGGGAGGGCTAAGCACTGAGCTAGAGCATTTTCCCAGGCTCTCAGGAGAGACTGCTTAGTATTTAAGGCCCCTATTTTCAAGGCCTTGGCCAATATGCCCTCTTTTCTCGCAATGTCAGGGTGAAAGATGGTCCTTCTCTTGGCCAAGACACCCTACAGGCCTCTATACTTGATCTCATACAATCCTTTATGGGATTTTGTTCCATCAGCCACCCCCTCTCTCATTCATCTTCAATCTCTTCCTCTCTAACTATTCCTTCCTCTCAAGCCACAAGAATACTTGGGCCTTCACTATCCTAAATAAAAACAACAACAAAAAACAAAGCCCAAATCCTTCCTTTGATCCTAACACCCCCTCAAGCTATCGGCTTCCATTTTCCTCCTCACTCCCCCAAGCTTCTAGAAAGAGCCTCCTACACCAGCTGCTTCCACTTCTTCACACTGTTCTTGCCTCTACCCTTTGTCAATCTGATTTTCATTTTTGAACTCGATGCTGGAACAGTTTTCTCCAAGATCACTACCGACCTCCTTAAAGCTCAAGGATTTCCTTTCCCCATCCTCATCCTTCTTGATCTCTCAGCAGGTAAGAGAAGACAGGACGAAATACGACATGATATAATATCACTGTCTCCACCTGGCTGTCCCACCAGAAGCTCAATGTGAACATATCCAAAATGGAGCCTTTCCTCTTTTCTCCCAGAATCCCATCCCTCCCCCAACATCTTTATTCTTTATGGTACCATCACCCTCCATCATTGGCTCTTTCCCACCTAGGACATACCTACCCAGCTGCATCCCATCATTTCTTCCACCACCACATATCTCACATCTGCACACTACCCTAGTTCAGGCCCTCATTTGCTTTCAGCTAGCCAGGAGTTCTTAACCCCAGGTCTATGAACCTTTTTTTTTTTAATATTTTCAATATAATTGGTTGTATTTCAATATAAATGTGTTCAATATAACTGTATTACAATATAATTGGTTTCCTTTGTAATCCTATATATTTTATTGAATGCGTGTATGACTCTGAAAAGAGCCTTACTAAATAGGAGAGGCCTCTCCAAATTGCCACAAGGATCCATGAAACTATTATAATTGTCTTTTAATTGGTTTTTCTGCCTCCAGTCCATCCTTCCCTTTGCTACTCTAGTAACCTTCCTAATGCTCTATTCTGATGATATCATTCAACCACTTGAAAAACCTCTGGTACCTCTCTATTGCCAACTAGAGGTGAACTCCTATATTGCCAACTAGAGGTGAACTCCTAATACTGGTGTTTTCTGAGATCCTCCCCAGCCTACCTTTCCAGACATGTCAATGGGCCCCTTTACGTAGCCACACTCTCTCGGATTCTCGTCCTGCCCTTCCTACTGTGACTTTGTTCACCATATCCCTCCATGCCTGGAATAGACTCTTCCCCTCCTACCACCCAATCTCTTGTGAAACCCTTCCCCTTCCTCCAAGGTCCAAGTCAAGTACCATCTCCTCCAAGAAACATTTCTTGAAACCCTCTACCCCCAGGTAAGAATGATGTCTCCCTCTTCAAACTGCTCCTAGTTCTTCACCTGGACCTCTCCTTTGCACCTGACATTACTTCCTCTTGTTTCAGTTATAGCTGTGCTTGTACTTTTTCAATCTTTCCATAAAGAGTCTATTTTCTTTATCCCACAAGTGACTTTCTTTAAAATGAATAAAAGAGGGGCGGCCAGGTGGCTCAGCGAGTAAGAGCACCGGCTCCAGTGTTGGGATGACCTGGAGATCGAATCCCGGGCTCAGACACTCAGCACCACACCCAGAAATAACTGGCTGGGTAACCTTGAGCAAGTTACTTAACCCCAATTGCTTAAAAAAAAAAATAAAATAAAAAAATAAAATGAATAAAAGAGAACAATATTAATTTATTGTTTGGATGAGTCCCTAAAGACAGAAAATTGGAGCTGGGGTATATTTTGTACAATGAAAGTAGTACAAATATAGCCTAAGCTCTAAATTCATCAAACCCTCTACCTAAATGTCACTAATTTTGTTCAACAACTTAAGATGAACCCTTGCTCTTAACTGAATTTTATTTTTTCTTATGAAGCACACAGTACAAATTGTTTTAAAATCATTACTAAAAGAGTTCTACATAGCAAACAGAAAAAAAAAAATTCAGTTGAACCCCATCTTAAACACTGTTTACCAAGATGTGATTTTGTGCATGACCTTGGAAGGTTAGGCTTAAGCTATTAAGCTCAGTATCCCAATGGTATTAGCTATTTAGATGTACACTAAGGATAGAACACCCGTGCAATGCTCAGTCGTTTGGGCAGGATTACCCAAGGTATCTGCTATTCTCTACCTAATAAAGTATAAAAAGTTAAACATGATGGCTTACCTTGTTCTTTTCATTTTCCAAAATGTCTAATACCTGAGCAACGTACCCTTCTTCTAAACACTTTTGGCCTGCTAACTGAAAGAGACCAAAATCTTCTTCTCTGAAGTCCTCCTCTTCTAGGATTTGCTTTAGAAAGAACAACAAAACCAGGTGAGTTAGCATTCATTTACACGTGTATGTAATGAATTAATTTAGTCTGGATCTTCACCCATTGTCCAAATAGAAGGGCAGCACTAATAACTTGCCCAAATAGTATACAAATAAACTATCTTAGAAGCCAAGGTACTGAAATTCAGAAAACCTTAAAAAGCTAGAGAAGCCACTGACCCCCCTCCCACCCCACCCCACCCCCACCCATATTTATTCATAGTGGGGGAAAAAAAAGCAACCCTGCCCCAAGAGAAAACCCCAATGTCCAGCACTGTGTACTATTTGTACTACTGTGCAAATGACAATGTGAAAGGGAGAAACCTATTTTTGTTCAAAGACAATTACTTACACATCTCTTTATTATGGACTGAAGCTCCTCCACAGCCATTTTCGAGTTTTCAACTTTTATTTCAGCTTTACTACAGAGACCCACTAAAAAGAAAACAATTGCTCAATGTATACAGCCTGCTTTAAGCTTTACAAAGGACTTTACACACGTTATTTATTTGTGAGGTAGATAGGACATTTATTATTTTTCCACTCTACAGGTCAGGAAATGGAGGTTGTTGAAGGTTAAGTGATTTGACCATTGTCACATAGTTGAGGCAGGATGTGAACCCAGGAGATTTGACTCCAAAGGGAGCATGACCCTATGCTCCTTTTTTATCAGTGGTATCAAACTCCAATAGAATGGGATCCCTTCAGGCCATGTCAGAAAAACCACAAAGTAACATTATTTATATTGTATTGTATTTTTCTTTATTTTGTTAAACAATTCTCAATTACCTTTTACTCTGGTTCTGCCTAGAATTTGACACCCCAGCACTACACCCACCACATAGCCTCCGGAAACACTGAAATTAACTGATGCAGATATGTTATTATTCCATTAAGGAGAAGGTATATATAATTATACTTCTGCACTAAGCATTATAAAGAATCTAAGACTTTAGTAAAAACCATCTCTGAACTTTAGCAGTCTATGGAAACATTAAAGATGCTAAAATAACAGGAGTTCATATTGTAAAATGACCGTTTTCCGGTTCCACATTTACATATTTAAATGCATTTTTTTTCTGAGATGTCTCCACTTTCCAAAGGCTAAGTAAGCATTGTGCAGTAGCTCATTCCAAACACTGCGAAATCCCAGGTCTAATTCAGCACTCTGGCTCTCTGTTTTCGTCCCCATACTGGGTTCCAACATACAGTTTAAGAAGCGCTGGGGGTCAAGAGCGGAAAAAGTTTAAGCCCTGCTCTATATTGTTGGGGGCTCCATCATTCTTGGATTCCTCACTTCTACAATTCCATTGGAGATTCCAGTATTCTAATGTCATAGGTATCAAAGCATCCTCCCTTAAAGGGTCATAGGCTCAGATGCTGAAGAGGCCCTAGAAATCACCCAGGGCAACCTCCTCATCCATCAGCACTAGGGTAGCTAGTTGCACTGGGATTCTGAAGGCACACCATTCAATCCAACCTGCATTCATTAAGGGATTAGGGGTCTCGGGGCCAAGCACTGAGGATACTTAGACCAAAAAAATGCAACTAGTCCCGGCCTTCCGAGAGTTTATCCCTGTATTCTCCCCCACATGGCCCCTTCCTCTGGTCTCAGGATCACCTAACCTGAGGGTCAACTCCCTCCGTTTACGGAGCAGGAAACTGAGACCCGGAGAGCTTTAAGTACCTTCATCCCTGGCTGGGAAGGAAACCGAATAAAAGAAGGCTCTCCTACTTGTGTGAAATCAGTCGATCGATCGATGGATCGAGGGGCACTGGGAAGAGACAGACAAAAGCAAGTGAGAGACGCTCCGCCTGCGGTTGCCGACGGGAGCCCTGCCCCTGCAGGGCCTCGGAGCATGCGAGACATTGATCAGAGCCTGAAATCGACACCTGTGAACTAAGTGCCTACTGTGTGCAGGAGCGCGCCAGGGCGAGGTCCGAAGGAAGGGCTGAACAGGGCTGCGCCTCGGGGGACTTGTACCCCAAGGTACCTCCGAGGCCGCAGTGGGCGACTCCCTCATTTTACAGATGGGGAAACTGAGGAGCAAAGCTTGAAGTCACCTGCCTAGAAGTGCCCGCGTCTCCCGGCCTCCCCGCTGGGGGCCCGGTGGCTTCAGCCCAGATTCAAGCCGCGTGCCCCGGATCCGGCCCCGGCCACCCCCTCGTCTGGGCCAAGTCTGCAGACTCGAACCGCAGGCCGCGGGCCTGGGGCTAAGGCCCTGCTCCGCCCTCTCCCCAGCGACCAGACCCACGCCGCTGCCGCCTACCTGCCCCGACACTCTCCGGGCGGGCCTGGGCCTCTTCCTCTGCTCCGCCGGGCCGAAGCTCCGCCTCGACTCCGCCCCCGGCCCCGCCCCACCTGGCGTAAGGAGGAGGTGGAGCGGCCAACGGACGCGGTGCCGAGGCCCCGCCCCGGATCCCGCCCCCATCTGCACAGCGAACCTCAGGCAGGCTGGGAAGGGGAGAAGGAGGGGCCGGTGGCGTGGTCGTCTTAGAGGACGAGCCGAGGCTCTGCCTCTGGCCCCGCCCCATCCAGCCTCACGTCTCACGTCCCGCGGCGGGGGAGGAGGTGGAGTCCTCAGTGAGACAGTCAATGGTTGAGGAGCTGAGGACCCGCCCTGACCCCGCCCCTTGCCTCACCTCCTAGCCGGCTGTAGTGGGGAGAAGGAGGAGGAGCCGGTGATGGCATCATGGAGGACGAGCTGAGGCCCCGCCCCCCGGAGCTCCGGGGAAGGAGGAGGAGCCGGGGGCGGGGCCGTCATGGACTGAGGCCCCGCCCCTGACGCACATCCCAGGCGGCTCTGGGGGAAGGAGGCGGAGGCGGATCGGGGGCGGGGCCGTCATGGCGGACGAGCTGAGGCCCCGCCCCCAACCGTCGTCCCTGGCGGCTCTGGGGAAGGGGGAGGAGCTGCCGGGCAGTCATGGAGGAAGAGCTGAGGCCCCGGGCCTGCGGCGGTCCCCGGAGCAGGAGCTCCCGAGCGGCTCGTAAAGGCGCAGGTAAGAGCTGGGCCCCAGGGACGCGTCACGTCACGCCGCCCGCGCCGCCCCACGAGGGGCCGCGGGGAGGCGCCGAGGTAGAGGGACCTGCGCCTTGTGGGAGGTGGGGCTAGTCCGGTTCCCCCGGGCGGCCCTGCCATCCCTCTTGGAGGAGGGAGAACCCCTTAGAGGATGGGGAGTCTTCTTAGAGCATGGATCCCTCCTTGGAGGTGGGGACCCCCGCTTAGAGAGAGGAACCCCCTTGGAGGACAGGGAGCTCCTTAGAACATGGGTCCCTCTTTAGAGGAGAGGTACCCCCGCTTAGAGAGAGGGGACCCCCTTAGGGAGGGGAACCCCTTAGAGGATGGGGACCCCCGCTTAGAGAGAGGAACCCCCTTGGAGGAGGGAGACCCCCCTTGGAAGACAGGGAGCTTCTTAGAGGATGCGGACCCCCCCTTGGAGGACAGGGAGCGTCCTTAGAGGATGCGGACCCCCCTTAAAGCATGGTCACCTTATTAGAGAGAGAACTCCACTTTGGAGAAAGGAAACTTGCTCCTAGAGGACTATACAAATTTGGAAAGACAACCCAGCCCATCCTCCCTTAGAGGAAACTACCCTGCACCCCAGAGAGGACGCCCACCCCTCAGAGAGAGGAAACCCTCCTCGCTCCTAGAGAACTGCACAGTCACCCAAAAGGAACTCAGCCTCTTCCCTCCCATCTTAGAGGATGGAGAGTCCCCTGCCCCTTGGAGGGATGGAAGTTTCCCAGGAGTAATCAAGACCATTTCTCCCCTTAGAGGACTCCCCTTCCACATCTTTTTAGAAGAGAACTTCAATAAGGGGATTTATTTTGTGAAGTTTGGATTCAGTCAGAGGGCTGCACCTGAGGACCTAAAGGGCCGGGGTTCCCCACCCTTCCTTAGAACCTTCACTATCTGAGAGTGACATCCTCACTTTAGAGGACCCTTGTCATTTCCCAAAGGCATTAGAGCCCATTCCCACCCCATAGAAGATTGTCTGTGTTAGAGGTTACCCTTGTCCCCTTTGAGAAACCGTCTGAGGAATACTATGTCTGGTACCCTCCTGCCTTCCCTTGTCTATGAGATCATAGGATCATAGATCTCATTCTGGAAGGGCCTCAGAGGCTCACAGTCCATCTCCTTCCATGTATAGGTGAGAAAACTGAGGCCCAAGTCAGCTCATGGACTTGCCCAAGGTCATGATAGTAAGTTCTGGCCACCATCCGGGGGCCTGTAGAGAGGTGCCTTTGAGGCAAGGATTGGGTGAGAACAGTGTCTTTGGACTGTCCTATATGGGAGTGCAAGAGTTCTGGGGCTCTAAAGAGTCTCACACCCCTTTTCTCTCCTAGGACCTCTACTTCTTCCTAACAGGGCATTACCAAGTGAGGAAGTCTTGGGAGAGGATGCAAGCTCCAGGGAGTTGGACAGACACAGGTCAGCTGGTGGCCCTGGAGAGGGGCAGCTGGTGGCCCAGAGGATAGGGCTCTTCACTTGGAGTCAGGATGACCTGAGTGACCCTGAGAGGGAGCATAGAGTGGGGGTGGGGCAAGCTACTGACCCATTCTTGTGTGTAGGAAGGAAAAGATGGGCAAGGGCCTTTATTCATTTTTTTTTTTTTTGAGATCCTTGAGGATTTGGGTTAACCAAATGCCTGTAGCTATTAGTCATTCACACCTAGGTGTAAATCCCTTTAACCACAATCACTCGCACGTGATTGTGATCTGTCCACTTAGGGAATTTATCTTGGTACTGTTTTTAGTGAAAAGGAGAGTGGGATGGTGATAGAGAATTTTGGGTAGCTTGTGGTAGGGGGCCAAACCAAGGGGGAAATATATCCAGTGGTAGCCTGAGGTCATTCAGAGATTGTCTTTGACCCTCCAGGTCCAGATTTAGGGAGCTAGAAGGGACTTTAGAGACTGGCTATTCCAACTTCCTGTAGCAGCAAGCATCCTCAGGGTTTGCTGCCAATACAGGTTCTTGTATCTGCTTTGATAAAGGAAAGCAACTCAAAATGGGTTAACAAGCTCTCTTTAATCAAAGATATATTGTTTACCTCGTTCAGGGGAAAAAGGTCAGCACCCTGAACTTCAAAGTATACAGGCAGAATTATCAAGACAGAAACAGATCAAGTAGACAGCTTTCCAGACTGTCTAACCATTACATCCATACCAAATCAACATCTGGGTTTTTCAAAGCCAGGGGGCTCTGGTCAACGGCTTCCCAGAATCCAGATCAAATCACAGAAAACTTCTCAAAGTGAGCCCCAAAACAAAGCCTCACATCAGGGCTTATATAGCCTTCTCCTGGCTCAGAGAATGTTACAACCTTATTGACCCACTGGCCAATCAAAAAGTATCTACTGAAAAACAAGCCTCCCACCCCAGGCTCCTGGTGCACTTTAGCCTAGGGGCAGGGAAGATCTTTAAAATTTACATTCCCATTACACTTCCTCAGAAAGATCTAGAGTTAGAGAAGGCAGAGCTCATTGTGGACTTGAATAACAACAGCAACAATAGTATTTATATAGCTTTAAGGTTTTCAAAGCTTTACAAATACTAACTCAGTTGATCTTCACAACAATGGGAGGGTGTGCAGGTGGTCATAGGGTGCTGTCATTGTCCCCATTTTACAGATGAGGAAAGTAAGGCAGCAGGTTGAGTTTAGTTTTGAACTCAGCTCTTCCTAACTGCAGGCCAAGAAAGTCTTCATGGAAGGGATAGGACTTTAATTAGGCCTTAAAGGATAGTTGTGTCTTAGGTGGAAGGAACGGCATTTTCAGGCAGTGAAAACAGCATTGGAGGGTAAGGAAATAGCTCTAACAGGAGTGAGGTGTCTCTCTTGAGTAACAGAAAAATAAAGATAGCTGTTTACAGAGTTGAAAGAGATCGGAAAGGCCAGAAACTGTTCTCTCCTTTGCTTGAGTACCTCTCACTTGGAAGGACACACCTCCCCAATTCCTCTTCCACGTGAAACAGATGTCACTGACCCCCAAGTTCTTATGGTCTTCAGGCTGAATGTTCCTCCTTCTTCAGCAGATCCTCCTCTGGCACCATCTTGAAGCTTACACTTCTGAAGTCTGGTCCTTATTTCCTCCTTCAGGTGCTCTTCACCTTTGTATCTCCAGCGCAGTGGCCTTGCACATGAGGAATGCTAGTGAGCCTTCAGGTCCCTAAATCCTTTAGATTTTTTTAGACAACTAGCTAGCCGTCCTACTACAACTTATGAAGTTGGGTTTTCTGAATCCAAGCGTAGGCTATAACTCTGTGATCTCTTCCCCTAATAGGGCACAATCCCAACCCATCCACGCCAAACTCTTATTGTCTTGGCCTTGTTCTTCTATAAATAGTCCTTGGGGTATCCACCTAAATTTAAATTCAACCATATTTATTAACTGCTCACTACATATGCATCAGTCACTGTGGAGGAGGAAGATAAAGACAAAATCAAAATGATCCCTCTGTTCCCTGTTCTTCTGTTCTACTGGAAGAATGATGGAGCCCTCCTTTTTCCACATCCCTTGACTTTATGTGGCAAAACTCTTCAGGCCACAATCTTGAGACCTGAACTGGATTAAAATCTAATTGCCAAATGTTTAACAAAATAAATAAAAACACAATACAGCATAAATAATGTTAATGTGTGGTTCTCCAAGTCAATTTTTGACAGGTGGAATCTGTTTCTGTTTTAGTTTTGACACCCCTGATGTTTGGAAACCACTTGAACACCAAAGGCTATCCTTAGATTATCCTTATTTCAGGGAAGTGGTTATTGTTTTTAAAACTTTGCTTTCCAACCCTTCCTTCATACTAAAATCTTCCTGCCCCTTTATCTCAGTTTGATATTACCCAGTGTTTACCTTTTGGTAATTTTTTTTACTGTATCTTATTACTGTATTATATATATATATATATACACACACTGTATTTTACTGTATCTGTATCTTAACTATGAAATTATGTGCCATGAAGGAGATGAATGAAAAGAAGGAAAGAAGACAGTTGATTGGCTTTATTCTGTCAGGGCCCTCCCCGAGGTGCTCTTGGCATCCACTTGACCCTCATAAGGTATTTTTTCCACACAGGTAGTAAAGAAACAAATGCTTCGAAAAGTGAAGAAGCTTCTAGAAGGTATGGCAATTACTGGCTTCCTTTTGTTTGTCTATTTGTCCTCTATAATGTAACATTAATTACTATCATCATGCATTACTATTATATTTGAATCTTGTGTTGTGACTATAGTGGGAGTTTTCTTAAAGGAAATAAGTTTGTGTTTGAGAGAAGCTTCAAGGTTGCTGTTCTCTCTCTGTACATGAGGGCTTAGTCTTTGAAAATCACACCCATCTCTGCCACCTGCTCAAACAGTTTATTAAGTGCTCACTCTTTGCAAGACATTGGGGAGCCAAAGACAAAATGAAAAATGCTCATTGATCTCAAGGAATTTTCATTCTCCAGGGTGGGGGTGGAGACACCCAACCTGGCTATGGATGAGGACATGCATGAGAATCTAAGGCCTGAGAGGGTGTGGGAGAAGTAGGACAAGAACTGTCTTGAATGAAGTTGGGGATTTTAAGAGTCACTTTGTTCCAAGCATTGGGGGACAGCTTGGCAGAGACTTGGAGGCAGGAATTAGAATGCTAAGTTGAGAGGGGCCATAAGCCAATTTGACGGTAACTGTTTAATGAAGCAAGTAAATGGGAAACAAGCCTAGAAATGTAATCTCTAACCTGATGGTTAAGGGCTCCACATGCCACCTTGAGTAACCAGGCAGCAGTGAGCCACCAGAGGGTCTTGACCGACATGGTTGGACTTGGACTCTGAGAAGATCGTTTGGGCAGCTTGGGGGAGCCTTGAGGCTGGTGATCCACTGAGAGGCCGTCTGGCAGTGACAGTAGTGACCATGTCAGTGGAGAGAAGGGGACTGAGGTGAAATGTGTTGGGGAGGCAGAATCCCCAAGGCTTGGAAGCTGATCAGACTTGGGAATAAGGGAGCAGAAGATCCAGGAGGACTAGGCCGATGGGAAGAATGACACCTTCGCCAGAAGTAAGGAAGCGGAAGAGTAGCGGTTTAGGCGTTTCCTCAGCTTGAGATGCCCCTGGACATTCTGTCGGGGCTAGTGCTAGTGTGATGGCCTGCTAGCACAGGTTCCGCCCTGCTAAAGGAAAGACAGCTTCTAAAGGGGTCAACAAGCTTACATTAGTTACAGATAAGTAGAAAATAAAAGCAGAGAAATTAACACAGAGATTCAGCAGGGCTCCTGTCTGAACAAAGTAATGCATACACCCCCGGATTGGGAGAGCACAAACCTCTGAGTTGTGGGGAGGGGGAGGCCCTCTTAACAAACTGCTACTCAGAGTCCCATCCAGGGACTCAAAAAGTCCTTCTCATAAGTGAACCCCCCAAAGTAAAATGCTAACCTCCCAGTATATAGGGTAGGCTCAGAGCCAGAAGGCATCATCAGTACCAAAAGGTGTGAGAGCCTTCCTGCAAGCAAGCCTCCTCTAAGCGAGCTCCCCCTTATGGCAAGTTCCTCCCCCAGGGGGCTCTGTGTGACTCAGGATGTAGCACAGCTGTGATTGCAATACCTGAGACCTGGGAGCACAGCTCCTGTTCCAAGGGAAAAGGGGACATGTGGTCACATGGTCCTATCAATGAACAGGGAAGATCTTCCTATTCCACTAACATCATAGAGGCTCAGGGGCTGCTGGACAGACTGATCCACCAGTCATCAGCCGAGAGGTAATACTGGAACCCGTGATTGCTGGTAGAGTGTGTAGAGAAGGAAGGGAAAGAAATGGGGACCAGGACAGAGCCTTGGAGAACAGCCACTGGAGGGCCAAGACACAAATGATGATCTAGCGAATAGGAGGGGAAAGGGAAGCAAATGAGCATTTTTATAGCCTTGGCTGTGCCAGGCACTATGTGAAGGGCTTCATAAATATTAGCTCATGTGATCCTCATGACAATCCCTTGAAGTGGGTGCTATTGTTACCCCTATTTTTCTTTTTTTGCTTTTTGGAGGGGAGAGGGCAAGGCAGTTGGGGTTTAAGTGACTTGCCCAAGGTCACGAGGCTAGTAAGTGTTAAATGTCTGAGGCCAGATTTGAACTCAGGTCCCCCTGACTCTAGGGCTGGTGCTGTATTCAATGTGCCACCTAGCCTCCCCATTGCCATTTTTCAAGTTGGAGAAACTGAGGGAGGGACGTGGTCAAGGTCCCACCATTAGTAAGTATCTGAGGTTGAATTTGAACTCAGGTCTTCCAGATTTGAGTCTAGTTCCAGGTCCACTGTAACACCAAGCTGCCTAACTGGGTGGAGAACCAGGATTCAGCATTGTCCTGAAAATTCCAGAAAGAGAGACCATCCATGGGTTATGGATGGTTGGCTGTGTCAAATATTGCAGAGGGCTCAAGAAGTAATAGAACTGAGAAAAGACCATGAAATGTAGCAATTTAAGAGATTGTTGGAGAGAACAGTTTTAGTTGAATGATGAGACTGGAAGCCGTGTTGCTACAAGTTTGTTAATGTGTAGAAGAGAGGAATGAGAGGGAGTGAATGCTCATGGCTTTTAGGAGGAAGGAGTGAAGGTGACCTAAGGCCAGTAAACCCAAGGGAGGGATCTTCACGTTCCTCTCCAGTCCAACCAAACTGCCCTTCTCGCTGATGCCCATGTCCCCCATGTCCCATGATCCATCTCCTGTCTCAGTGCCTTGAAAGCATTCCCTCCTTACCTCCAATCCTTGGGAGACCTCTTTCCTTTAAAGCTAAGCCCAGGTACCACCCCGTCAGCCTGCCTTTCATGAACCTTCCAGCTGCCTAATGCTTCTCCTCTCTCCCCAACTCTTACCCCAATCACATCAACTTTTTGAAACTTCATAGAAATAAAGGTTTGGGGGTGACTAGGTGGCACAGTGAATAGAGCACCAGCCCTGGAGTCAGGAGGACCTGAGTTCAGATCCAGCCTCAGACACTTAACACTTACTAGCTGTATGACCTTGGGCAAGTCACTTAACCCCAATTGCCCTGCCTTTCCTCCTCCAAAAAGTAAAAAAAGAAAAATAAATAAAGGTTTGTTTTACATACAAGGAAGATTTACTCTTTCCAGTGTTTTCCTAAGGTCTGGCTTCCTCTGAGCTGAAAATCTCAGACGTAGAGGGCAAGACGAGAGATTCGGTCCTGTGATCTCAAAAAGCTCTCGAGCTCTTACTGCTTTTCTTTTTTTGGTGTGTTCTGCACCTGCTGTTAAGTACTTCCAGTCTTCATATACAGGCCACTAATTTAATGGTCCCATATAGTTATATTTACTCTTTTTAATGGAAGATGTGGATTTTTTTTTTTAAGCAGTTGGGGTTAAGTAACTTGCTCAAGGTTAAACAGCCAGTTATTTCTGGGTGTGGTGCTAAGTATCTGAGCCCGGATTTGATCCCCAGGTCATCCTGACACTGGAGCCAGTGCTCTTACTTGCTGAGCCACCTGGCTACCCCAAAGATGTGGATTTTTATGGCAAAATGGTGTTGTTAGCAAAATAGGGAGGTCTTTTGCTGACCTAATTAGTGAAAAGACAATTGATAATAATGACAATTATAAATGTAACAGCCTTTTTATCTTTTTAAACACTGTAGGAAAGCTGAACTGGAGGCAGCTATTAGAAAGAAAATTGAATATGAGAGGAAAGCCTTGCGTGTTGTTGAACAACTTTTGGAAGAAGACATTACGGAAAAATTCCTCGTGGAATCTGTAGGTGTTTGCAGATTTTGAAGTTTGTAATCCGAGACCTTTAAATATTTGTACTTAAATGTTATGGCATGATAGTTGTCAGATGCCTGGGCAAACACTCTTAATCATGTAGCTACTGTTAGTAATTCTGCAGTGAGTGCAGTTGAAAAGCCGGGGGCTCAGTGTTCTTCTCACAGGGAAAGCACAGAACTCTTTCCCCCTAGTTCCCTTGGGTGGAAGACACTTTGTAAAATGAAACCATTTTGTGTGTAAATAGGAAATTATTGTTCTTACCTGCTTAGAAGGAACTAACCCCTTTAAAGTATGGGTCTGCTGACTTGGGGTCAGTATGTTTTAATATGCCCCCTCATTTCCCTGATAGTTTCTCATTCCTCAGTTCATCCTCTGGCCCCATAACTGCCTCATAGATATTTAATTCAACCCATGGGATTAAGCTTTTCTGGCAGGAATGTCAGGGCCTTTAGCTGAGGTTTTTACTTTTATTCCCCACCCCTTCCCTCAGCCTGTTGTCTTCAAGAGAATTTGGCAGACCTGGGGAGGGATATGGGGAAAAGTTATAGACTTCTGTGCAAAAAAAGTATTTTCTGTATATTTTTGAAGGTGTAAGAATATACTCGGTCCAGTCCTGGTAAAGACTTCATGTCTTTTTCCCTGCAGGGGAAGCAGATTACATCTGCACATTACAAGGATGTCGTGGAAGAACGAGTCATTATCCATCTCTGTGGTTATCCCTTATGTCACAACAAGCTAGGAAACGTAAGTCATTGTTGGTTAATACATGTGCTGACGACATTCAGGCTTAGCTTTTGTAGCTAGCAAGGTAGTTTGAAGCAAGTGAAGTGGGTACTATAGCTTAGTCACTGTTATTTTATTCTTTTTATAGGTGCCAAAACAGAAGTATAGGATTTCTACCAAAACAAATAGAGTCTATGATATAACTGAAAGAAAGGTAAGCCTTAAGGACTGTTTTCAACAGCCTCAAAGCACCTACTTGTGGTGGCTTTAAAGATCATTTCATGTGTGATTATAGATTTGGAATTTTGAACGTGAACACCTTACTTTACCTTGTACTTGACAAAAGGGGAAGCATACCACAGAAAATCCCATGATCTTAAAAATTATAATTTTTAAAATTCTAGATCAAATCACTTAAACTTTTTTCCTAAATCATTATAAATATCATTCCTTTTGCTGTGACTTATAAATATTTCACATATGTAAGTAAAGCAAGAAATACTTTTTAAAAAAAGTTTTTAAATTGGCAGTGCTTCCCCTAAATTGGAACTTCACCAAATACCTGGACTGTTACAGTACCCCTGGTGGGTCTGCCTGCCCCAGGTCTCTTCTTACTCCATTCTGTCCTCCATTTAGCCACTAAAGTAATTTTCCTAAATCAAAGGTCCAGTTATGTCACCTCTCTACTCAGTAATCTCCAGGGGCTTTCTGTTGTCTCTAGGATGAAATGTAAAATCCTGTTTGGCCTTCAAAGCCCTTCATAACATTCATACCCCCAAAGCTCCTGATAGTGTACTCTCGCCACATATTCTTCACTCTCGGGACACTGAACTCCTGGCTGTTGCCCAAACCAAACACTCAGTCTTCTGATTTCAAGATCATCGTTACTGGCTGTCTCCATGACTGGAATATTCTCCCTAGTCATCTTTGCCTCCCGGCTTCCTTTAAGTTTCAGCTAAAAGCCCTCTTTCCCCAGCCCCTGTTCTGTCCAGTGCCTTCCTTCTGTGAATAGCATCCTCTTCATCCTGTGTAGAGCCCGCTGTGTACAGATCGTTTGCTTGTCGTCTCCCTCGTTAGGTTGTAAGCTCATTGGGACGGCTAGGTGGTCCAGCGAGTAGAGTGCTGGCCCCAGAGTCAGGAGGACCTGAGTTTGGATCCAGCCCAGACACTTAACACACACACACACACACACACACACACACACACACACACGCGCGCGCGCGCGCCACGTGATCTTGGGCAAGTTACTTAACCCCAATGGCCCTCCAAAAAGCAAAAAAAAAAAAAGATTGTAAGCTCCTTGAGGGCACTCTTTGTGTGCCCAGAGTTTAGCCAGTGCCTGGCACATAGTAGATGCTTAATAAATGTTTATTGGTTTATTGATTGATTGAAAGAAAAGCTAAGCAAACTTTAAAAAATGAAAATGCAAAAAGTGCTTTTTAATACCCTTCTTATCTTCAGTTTTTCTGCAGCAATTTCTGTTATCGAGCATCTAAGTACTTTGAAGCTCAGATTTCCAAAAGTCCGCTGTGGGTTCGAGAAGAAGAAAGGTAATTTAAACCATAGTTTAAAGTGATTTATTTCTTTAGGAGAATAGTGAAGACTTGGCAAATGTTTTATCTGAAAGCTTTTTAATATAAGAAACACAGGAAAACCATTGAACTTTTTAATTGGTTAATTAGAATTAGCCTCTAACCAATTAGAAAGTTAATTTCTAATTAATTAAAAAATGTTATAAATCAGGAGGTAAAATGTTAGCTTTTGGCCATTACTGGTTTGAACGTGCATATCTTGCCCCTGAAGCTGTAGTTGTTTACTACTGATATTTGTGCAGCCTCCTAATTGTAATTCATTGCTTTAACTTGCAATTTGGTTTTAAACTGTCTCACTGAGGGCTTACTCGTGGTCATTCCAGTATGTTTCCTGTGTTTGGGTCGAGCATGGCCGATATGATGGGGTGTGCCATTGAATGGATGACTTGTCTTCCAAGAACTTTTGCTCTTTGTTAAAACCTTGCTATGGAATTTTGAGGAAAGCCATTTAACTTCTCTTCAGCTCTGTCTCAAATGTCAGGAATTTCCATGTGGTCTTTCTGTTCTATAATTGAGTAAATTGTCATCCTAAGTACTTACAATTTACCAAGGAAATCATTAACGATATTAGCATAGATCAGTTGTCCCTATGGGCAAGGCAATGGAAATAAATACAGAAGAGGAATGAAGTAGTTCTTGCCCCAAGGAGCCTTATTCTTCTTGAGGCTATAATGTGTGCCAAGGAGGGGGAGAGAGCCCTGACTAGGGGGAAACTGAGGGAGGCCTTCCCAGAGGTGGTGGTAGCTGAGCCTCAAAGAGAGGTCACTGAAGGGAGGGACCAGGCAAATGGCTTGGGAGGATGGAGCCAGAGTAATGAGGTTGGTGAGAGGGAGATGGAAGCCATGCTGTGGAAGGGCTTAAAGCTAGACCAAAGAATGCATATTTTATCCTAGAGGCAAAGGGAGCAGGGCAGTAAGGTTGCATTTTCATAGAATTTCCGAGTCATAAGGTCCCTCCCTTCCCAGGTTGTTCTACCCATCCCTGATAGATAGGCAGATGCCCCACCTTTACTTGAAGACACCCCCCCACACACACACACACCCCATCGTGAAGAGGAACCCATGGTCTCCCAAGCTGTCCTCCTAGAGGGCAGCTGTCATTGCTAGGAAGTCTTTCTTGCCATCAGGCCTAAGGCAGGAACCTCTCTGTAGTTCCCCTCGTCCCCATTACTTCTGGTTCGGCCCTCTACTGCCAGACAGAACAAGGCTATTCCCTCTTAAACACAACAGCTCTTTAAATCCTTCAAGAAAGGTATCTGGCCCCACCTGAGCCTTCTTCAGGTTAAAGCCTTCTACTTTATTTAGTCAGTCCTCATTACCTTTCTCTTGGCCCTTACCAGTGTCCTTCCCAAAATGTAGCCTGGGAGGATGGAGCGTGGTACCTAGCACAGAACCCAGGCCCCCAGGCAGGTGTAATGGGGCAGAGCAGAGAGGGTCTGGTCCCTCCTCCTTGTTTGGGGCTTGGCCTCTTTCCTGCAATCCAGCAGTTGAGGCTTTCTTCAGCTGCCATATCCCACTCTGGATGCCTGTGTCTTTTAGAGATCAGTGACCAGTCTTCCTGTGACTTGGGGAGATCGTTTGGAAGATGGATTAGAAAAAAAGGGAGACTGAGCGGAGGGGATCAATAAGCAAGCTTGGGTATAAATTCATTGAAGAAGTGATGAGGGCAGGCCAGCCTAGAGAAGAGCCCACTCCAGGTGTGAGAGGTCAGAGGAGGCCAGATTAGGCTGATGTTAGTGTGGGGTGGGGCGCCTCAGAGGGGAGCACTGTGTGAGCCTCACTTTGCAGTTGAAGAAAATGAGCATCACAGTAGGTTTGTTCATGGTCCCTTGGCTTCACTGACTTCAAGGTCAGGCCCATCACTGTCTCCACTCTGCCAGGCTGCTTCTCCCAGGTTGTATGTGTGGGTGTCAGGAGGATGGCACCCTCAGAAAAAATAAGGATGTGTGCAGGGCAGCAGAGGCAGAGTGAAGGCATAAGGAGTTTGGGTTTTGCTTTGGTCATGTCGAGTTGGAGATGCTCGTGGGATGTCAGGGGAGATGTCTGACAGGAAGTTAGTGGGACTTGGGAATCACCTGCAGAGAGTGATGACTGTAAGGGTGAGGACCAGTGAGATCCTCAGAATTGAGCGTGGAGAGCAGACTGGAGATGGGGGTGCTGTGCACAGAAGGCTTCTGAGGGTGAGGTCAGACCAGCTTGTGAGGGATGGGAGGCCCAGGGGGCTAAGGTGCAGATGACCCCTTTATGCCAGTGACTCCCAAACCTTTATCCAGCCCTCGGCTCCCTTTCAGATCTCCTTGCTGGGGTCACCAGCTTCCTCCTGGATGTTTCTGAGTGGATGTCCTAGAGGTGTTCAGAATAAGACTCCTATTTCCCCTGTAAACCCAGCCCTGTCTGATCTTCCCTTTTCCTCGTGAGGAATCCAGCCCTGCTTGTCACTGAGGCGCACCGCTTCAGCCTCACCCACAGCTCCTCTGGTCAGGCGGCAGATGGGTTTGTCCCTAACCCCACAACACTTCTACTCCATCTGTTCCCTTTCCCCCACTCAGCCACCATCCCCATTCAGGAATGGAATCGGGAGTGTTGCAGCAAAACCTTACCTTCTCCCTGCCTGGTCAGCTCACCAGCACAGGCTTTCCCTGGCTGCCATTAACTTGTGTCACACACATAGAGGGAATGCCTTTTCTCCTCCCTGGTCCCTGTCTGCCTGACCTTCCAAGGTTGGCCCTAGTGCTGCCTTTTACACTTTTCCTGATCCTTCCAGGTTCTAGGAGCTTTCCCACCAAGCAGTTACCTTGTTTTTAAAATATACTTATATGTGCTTGTCTCCCTGGATGAAATACAAGCTTCTTGACTGTTTGATTTTTGTCTTTACGCTCATGCCTGGCACATTGTAAGAGCTTAATGGATACTTATTGGTCCGTTTTTCAAGGTCACACAATTAGTAAAAATGTAATTGGAATTGAATCCAGACTGTCTGTCTCCAGTCCAGGGGTCTTCCTCCAAGAGCCACACTGGTGGCCTGATCTCCCCAGGAAGCTCTCAGAAATATGAGAAGGAAAGGTGGGGGGCAACGTCATGAGCAGAGGTGTGGAGGACACCTGCCCTCCATCCCTTCATTGTGCTTGTGGAAATGCCCGAGCCTTGAACAGTGCACTGTAAGCAGGAGGTATTTAATAAGCGTGTGTCATGTGACAGAGCAGGAGGACTTGCCCTCAGGCTGCCCATGGGGCGGATGTGTGCACGAGCTTGTGTCTAAAAGATGCTGCCAGAGTCCAGAGAAGGGGGAATAGAGGTTTTCATGAAGAAAGCTAGGGATGGATCTTGGACATGAAGAAAGGACGAGAGTAGCCTCAAGTAGGTCAGAAGGAAAGAGGATGTGTAAGGCGGGAAATTCAGGAACAAAAGCCCAGTACTGTGGAGCCTTCTCCCTGTGTGGAGGGAGACCCTCAGTTCTTGTGGGGAGGATCTTTGTGTCAGACCTTGTGCTCTCCTGGCAAAGCCTTTGACTGTGACCTTTCAACACACTGGGGCTGTTATCCGTGTGGTGTTTGACACCTCTGGTCTAGACGCTCCCCCACTGTTCATTCCTGGCCTGGACCTGTGATCATTCATGTCTTTCCACACCAGCATGGAGAACAGGGACCATGTCTGTAATATCTTTCAAATCCACAAGAGGGCACTGGTTCTCCATATTTGTTTTTAAACTATCAACTAATTCGTTTCACAGATTTCTTAAAGCCACTGGCAGTCTGTTAAATGTTGCACGTTACATCTAAGTGTTGCAAAAGTGAATGAAATTTTAAAGGGAGAAATTGTTGTAATGTGATACATTGTATAGAGTAAAACAGAAGGCATTAAACTTGCAGCCTGCAGGTCTCCCTAGGGTGACTGAACTTGATTTAAAAAAAGGTAATTGAGAAATATTTAACCAAAAAAAAAATACAGTATAATGTAGATAATGCTTGTTTGTGGTTTTCCAGTCCCTTTTTATTTGAGTTTGACACCCCTGGAATAAAGAGCTGACTAGCTTCTTTTAAGTAACAACTTTCAGAATTTCAGAGAATTTTTTTCTTCCATCAGAACGTAATGGACATAGCCCTCATCTTCCTCTCTGTGCTCAGACTTTCACGTTGTGCCTGATCAACACTGTTTAAGAGACTTTGTTGTTCGTTGATGGCACCACAGTGTTATTTTTTTTAACTATATAAAATAAGAAGTTAAACCCAAGTTAAGGCAACACACAGACCTGATTAGATTCACTGCTGAGAACAGAGTTTGTGAAGGACGCACGGTGACAACATCTTAGTGTTCTGGATAAGGAAATAAGTTATTTTTACCAGAAACAATTAAAATGAAATTTTTCTTAAAAAAAAAACCAAAGTAAACTCATGTTTCTCCCATGAGAGAAGACTCTCGTTTCAGAATTAAGTGAAAGTCCACAGCTTAGGGGCTTTTAGGCTAGAAAGACTAAGAGTAAGAGGAAATCTAGAATTCTTTGCAGTGCAAGTGGCAGGACAAAAATGACTGACGGGGAATTGATGCCCAAGGCAAGGGGGAGCACCTTTCTTCAGGGGAAGGAAACTTCTGTTATAAAAATTAGCTTTCATTTCAGGTAAGCTACCAATGATGTTGAATTATCATTTGGAAAATCACAAGCTAAATTTAGGAAGGAAAGCCAAGTGTTGGAAATGAGAGCATGATTGGAAAGATCTGCCACTGTTAAGCAGTGAGAGGAGCACTGAATTGTAGTTGGGAAACCTGGGTTCAAACCCTAATTCACGGACTTATCCATGTGACTTTGGGAAGTCATTGGACTTCTCTGGGGCCTCGATTTCCTCACCTGTAAATGGAGGATTAGACTAAATGACCTCTGGGATCCCTTCCAGTTCTAAATTAAAGCCAAAGTGGTAGGAATGAGAAATGCTGCCTGGATTGTATGGTGTATCATGAGGCTCAGCTTAGGGGGTTTTCATTTATCGCTTCTTGACAATAAATATAGTGTCATCTTAGAGGTGCGGAAGCTACAAACCTCTGTAAGACAGCTTCTATAACCTCTTCCTGAACAAACCCTCCATTTGTTTCTCAGTGTAGAGAAACGTTTTCAAAAAGAGGATTTAGTATATGTACCCACTCATCTTTGAAAAATCCCCACTTGGTGGGTAAGGAGCATCAGCAAAACTTTTTCAGTAACAAAGTTTCCGTGGAATAGGAGGTTGTTTCTATTTTTAAGTGTTTTTATTTCAAAGTCATATTACCAATATTGTGTGAATGATGATAAGAATACTAATATCTCAGATGAACCAGATTATAAGTCTTCTTGTGGTATTTTTGTTGTTATTTGTAACTGAACTTAGAACTATCCCCATGGTAACTTAAACTGGGTAGAAGGAAATATAAGCATCCCTACCTGACCCGTACTGTGGGCATGTGACATGCAGTAGAAAGACAAGTTTTTTAGCAAAAGTGGAACAGAATTTTCCCTGAATAAAAAGATTATCTGGTTTATTTTGTGTATGCAAAATCATAGATGCTATAGAAATTGATGTCAAGTTCACTCTAAAACATAAAGCCCCTCTTAGCAGAGCAAATGCAAGTGTTTTACATGGAAATCTAAACCCATCACTTTAGAAGTACTTGGACTCCTACTTGGAAAAACCTGTTAATGGGTCTAGATGTTGCTAACACCATAAAAGACCTCTGCCATACTGAATACCCTCACTGGTAGGTTGACAGAGGGAGGGAGGTGAGTGCTTGCTCCTTCACTCTTAGAAACATAGTGGGGAAGCAGGTGGGGAAAGGAGTAATTAAAGGGTGTGTTAATAACTTAAAAACTGGGCTAAGACTTTTTGGAACCTCCTGTAGAAATCGTGCTGGACTCCTTAGAAATAAATTGAGGAAGACAGTTTGGTCCTGTGGACAGAGCACAAGCTTGACAGTCAGAAGAGCTGGGGTACATTCTGCCCTGAGCTTGACTCTCTGGGTGACCTTGGGCAGGTCACTTCATTTCCCTGGGCCTTCGTTTACTCCACTGTGATATGAGGAGGTGGCACGAGGTGGCCTTGGAGAGTGTCTTCCAGCTCCTTCTCTAAATTTCATGATCCACTTAAGGTGTCACACCCTTATCTTTTTTGGAAACATAAAATAAAACATTTATTTGACACAAAAGGAGAAATGTAATTTCCTTTTACCCCTGTTTCTTCAGCATATCTCAGCATGCTGTCATCATGGTGCATATCTGAAAATCTAAGTATTTCTTGTATAAATTCAGTTGTATTGATAGTCCTGGTTACATGCCATCCACCTGTATGGCCATGCCCTGGAAGAGTCCATCTTCAGAATCTAAATCTGAGCTTCTCCTTTGTGGCCACAACTCCCTTTCCACCTTTTACTGATCCTGCTCATTATCCTCATGGTGTTTTTTGACCCCTTCACTCAACTAAAAGAAAACTCCAGGTGGAAAGGGGATCTGCAGTCACAGCTTTTCCTCCCTCAGTTTTCCCAATCTTCAATTTTCACCCAACTCCCTGACCTGCTCATCTCCTTCACTGAGGGGCCTGAGGCAGCCTCTATCATCACTGCAGCTGTCCCCTGGGAACACTCTGCTCTCCTCCTTGCCCACCTTGTCTTGGATAGAATAATATCTCTCCCCTTAGTTCAGCAGACACAAGGTTGAAATTTGTCAAAAGTAACTTGACTTGGAATCTAAAGAAAAAAGAAAGCAAAGTCATATAGCAGAAAAAAATGAATCAAGAGGGCACTTAGATGGTATCTGAAGATTGGTTTCCTAAGGTAATTATGTTCTAACCCCAGATTATTAACTTGATTGGCATGATTTATATGTAGGGCATTTACTTCCCGTTCTTGGTCCTTGCCTCAGTTTTGCCCTTTTGGGGAATCCCTCAGCATCCTTACAGACTGTTCTGAAACCTGCCTAAATAGCTCTTGACCAACAGCTGTCATCAAACCTTAACCTCCTGTCCCTTAGTCTCACAATTTCTGTGAAATTTTATTTGTCCTTCCATCCTTTCTCAGAAGAAGCAACACTTCTCATCCCTTACAAGACTCACTTTTCTGGATTCCCTTTCACTTGCGAAGAGTTTTGCGTCTCAAGGCTCTTTCCTTTTTTTTTGAATGTGCAGTGTTTCCCTCTCCGTCCTCTCTACAAGTGTACCCAGATGGGATGTATGAAGGAATTTTACCCTAATGGGTCTCAGAAGTAGTTACAAAGAATAACCCAGGAGATGGTAGAAAGGGAAGAATGAGGCCCAGGTATGCCCAGTGGGCACACTGTGTCTATGGCCCTGTACTCTTGTCTTCCCCCAGACTCCCAACCTTTTCTTGAGTTAAAGACCTCATTTGCTGACACATTTCTCAACAGAGTAATTATATTTTCCCTTCTCTGCTCTCTCTTCCACCCTTACCAAAAAAAGGTCCTTCCTCTGATCCTCCTTTTAAAAAATGAATAGGGCCCCTGTTCTCCCAACTGCAGTCTTTTTGGATTACTCCCTCTCCCTTGTTAACCACTTAGTTGCTACAGCCTGTGAATTCTTGCTCAACAGTGTTTGGGGCATCCATGCCTTCCTTTCGATGGTATTCTCATGGCTCACACCCTAGCTTAGACCCTGTCTTTAGCCTGGACTATTTTTGTAGTCTCTTGGCAGGTTCCTACTTAGAATCTTCTCTTTCTTCCCAGCACTTACTACAGTGCCTGCCTCCTAGTAAGTTCTTCATAAATGCTAGTCGAGTGACTGACCCCTTCCCCAGGTCAGTACCTCCTGGATCCCACAACCAGATTTATTTTCCTAAAACATGACTCTCATTATCAGTTCCATGTGCAGAGATCTTTAGTGACTTCCCAGTGCCTCCTGAGTAATGTCCATTGTTTACAGACTTTCAAAGTCTAGCCTAATCCTAGCTTTCTAGGCTGTTTGCCTGGGTGCCAACCAAACTCTGTGTATCCTTCGCTTTATAGCTTTGCTGACTTTGTGATATATTGCCCCATTAAAACCTAGTTATCCTTTAGAACCTAGCTCAAATGATGACCCCAGCTATCCGTGTCTTCCTTCTGCAGTCTTCCATAGCATTGTGTGTTCTCTCATGGTACTTATGTCCTACCTTATATATAATCCCCTTCACTAAATTGTAAGCTTTTAGGGGGAAGGATCTAAGTCTTACTCATCTTTTTAATTTCCTATTGTGCCCTCAGTGAATCTGTATGGAGTGAATGAATTGAATATATTCATGATTTCATTATTCTTTACCAATAAGTTCTCTTTGTTTTTATTGAATGTCTGTTGATGAAGGAAAGCTTTGTTGGTGTGAACAAACTTGTGAGATTGGTACCTTTTATTCTGCCCCTTGGTGGATTGAGGACCAGACAGTGCTTAGAGAAGGCTCTGTACTCAAAAATATTTCTCCTCACATTTTACCATTTGGGTAAAGAATGTTCTATTTTTCAAATTCAGTCTCATTTATGCCTGAATGTCAGTTGCCTTATGCAAGTATGGCTTCAGTAAGTGGTAGTTTTGCTAAAGGGAAGAAGATATGAGACAATTCTAATACTTGGGGGAAGGGAAATAAGAAACTTTGGATCCTCGAGAATCAATCTTATGACAAGATTAAGGTACAAAGATGAGAGAAGAGAGAAAATAGTGTAAACTCTTACTCTCATGATGACTTTCCTTTTGGGCTTCTCTATTCCTCCATCTTTATTATGGCTGCTTAAAGACTCCAAAACCTGCAGCCTTAAGAGTGTACTGTCAGTCTCTTGTTCTTGTAATCTTACTACAATAAAGTCAGGCCTCCAGGTCATCATTTCATAGTTGGAGTAGAGTTTTTAAATTTTACAGCAAGATTACCTCCGTGACTGTTGGCATCTGCCTCTATTACCTCTGTAGTCTTATTTTGTTGGTAAAATAAGGGTTTTCAGAATACACCAGCTGCTCTCTCTTAGTAGGATGCAAACACTTTTATTCATCCTTTCTCAGTAGTTCATTAGTATATTTTCTTTTCTCATCCTTGTTTTGATTTGATCTGGTTTTGCTCTTCTGCGATCTGCTTTGGGATTCCCATTTTTGAGTCATTTCAAAAACATGTTAGGGAGTTTTCTCACCCCACAGACCCATTTGGTGTTAATGTTTGTTCCTTTTTACATCTAAATACTTCTTCCACCTCCAACTACTTTTTTTCTCAAACCAGTGATACCCGACATCAATGTCTTCCCCAAACTCATGTTAAACCTTAAAAATTATAGAGCCTTAGAGATTCTCTAGCCCAATATTTCTAATTTTACATTGCAGATCACCTAGAATAGGAATTCCCAACTATTTTGTGTCAGAGACCCCTTTGAATGGTGTCAGAGTCTAGTGAAGCCTGTGGATCCCTTCTCAGGATCATGTTTTTTTAAATACACAAAAATAAAATGCATCAGCTTACAAAAGAAACCAATTATAGTGAAATGCAGTTTTCAAAACATTAAAAAAAAAAGTTGATGAATTTTCAGATCAAGAACCCTTACCTTAGAATGTAATTAAAATCGACCAATACTTATTGGTTATCTAATATGTATCAGAGTCTAAGACTTGATGTCTGCCTTTAAGGAGTTTATAATCTAAGAGGGAAGTTAAATATGGAGAGAGTTAAAAAACAATAAAATAAAATATTTAAATAACGGTTTAAGATGAGATGTTATGAGGCAGTTCATGATTTTTTTCAGAAAATAATTCAGAGGAGAGAGAACTCATTTTATTCTGAGGCTATCAGGGAAGGTTTTATAGAAGTGGCATTTGAACAAGATTCAAAGAGGAAGGGAGAGAGTGCCTTCCTTTCCTATACTTCTCAATGATTGGGATACCAATAAGCTCCTTGAGCACAAGAACAAGTTTGTATTTTTCCTTTAATAAGCAAAAACCAGAGACTATTACAGTACTAGGAAAAAAGTAACTGCTTTATATTCATTAATCAAACATTTATTAAACAACTACTGTATGTGGCAGACAGTGTGGTTGGTTTAATATACACATACATATATATATTTGTATATATAGATATACACATATATACATGTTTTGTATGGTATGTGTATACACATGCACATATATACATGTTGTGTGTGTGTGTACACATACACACAAATTAATTTTTGAAGGGGGTGATAAAAGTAGCAATAGAGGGGTTAAGATAGACTTGTTTTAGTAGGTAGCACTTAAAATTGAGCCTTAGAGGATTTTAGGAATTCTAAGAGACAAAGTAGGAGAGAGAGTGAGTGCATTCCAAGCTCGGATGATAATGTAGGCCATCGGTTCCCAAAGTGGGCCATACCACACCCTGGTAGATGCTAGACCGATCCAGGGAGGCAGTAGCAGCCTCGAGTGCAATTGGAGGTGTGTTGAATAAAAATAAGGGGACAGTGGAAGCATAAGGAAAGATGAGAAGATATGAAAATTTTGGAAAATTGTACACGTTTCATCCTTTGTTTAACTGAGTTAAAGCCATAGTGATTACATTATTTTCCAAATGACCATATGAATTGCAAGTTATGACCAGTCAGTGGTCAAGACTGCCAGCAGGTCTTAATAAGCAAGCTTTAGCAGTCGAGCATATTGTGCATTGTTGGGAAGTTCAGCAATGGCAGAAATATGTGCATGTTTATAATATGTGCACTTGTTTATAATATGATACAACATGGTTACATGATACAGTATTGTATCATCAGAATTTCAATGCAGGAAAAAACCCACAAATCTATAATAGATTATTAAATTTAAGATGCATCATTAAAAAAAACCCTATTTTTTTAAAATGAGGCAGATTTAAAAAAAAACATTAAAGAGTTAAAGAAAGTAGATTTCCAGGGGGTACTGAATAATTATTTTTTGAAAAAGGGGTGGTAGGCCAAATAAGTTTGGGGACCTCTGGCCTAGGCAAAGACACAGGTAGAAAATGGAATATTGTATACAAGGAGCAGCAAAGGGAGCCACTTTGGATCATTTTTTTGCTGGATCATAGAGCATGTGAAGAAAAATAAGGTATAATAAACCTGAAAATATAGACTAGAGGTAAAATTGTGGCATTTAGATCCTTTAACACTGGAACTTGTATTATAAGCTAGGGATGATTGGGGAGCACTAGCATTTCTTGAGCAGGGGCCTAACCTGCACTTGAGAAATATCAACCTGGCTTTTTTTTTGCTTTTTGGAGGGCAGTTGGGGTTAAGTGACTTGCCCAAGGTCACATGGCTAGTAAGTGTTAAGTGTCTGAGGCTGGGTTTGAACTCAGGTCCTCCTGACTCCAGGGCCGGTGTGCTATTCACTGTGTCACCTAGCTGCCCCAACAACCTGGCATTTTCTATACAGGAGGGTGGAATGGAGAAGGGAGAGACTGGAGGCTGGGAGGCTATTGTCATAGATGAATAGGAGGTGATGAGAGCCAGAATAAGGATTGGTGACCATGTGAGTGAAGAGCACAGAACAGAGGCAGGAGACTTAGCTGTAGGCTTGGCCAAATGTGGCAAGTGAGCAGGTCATCCGATCAACAAGCGTTTATTAAGTATCTAAGGGGTGTGTGTGTGTGTGTGTGTGTGTGTGTGTGTGTGAGAGAGAGAGAGAATATGGATTTGGAGTCAGAGGATGTGGTTTCAAGTCTTGACTACTGCTGTCACCCATGTGACCTCTGGGAAGACACTTAACTTCTCTGACCAGTTTCCTCATCTTCAAATGAGGGGGGAGGGGTAATTTGGATGACCTATAAGGTCTCTTTAAACTCTCAATAAATGTTCTACTACTGTGACCTAATTGGATTATTTAGAACCAGAAAAGTTCATAATTAGTTAGAGGTCAATGGAAACCAAGATCCTCCTCTTGGGATGATTTATTGGCATTCTTTTAGCACACTGACTGACCGACTGTGTTCCCTGATTTCTTGACATAATGAGGTGCAAAGAATAGTCATTTTAAACACTAGTAGTTAAAGAATGAAAAAAAAATTCTAAAAAAAGTTTTAACTCCCATGGGAAAGTATAGCGCTGAGCATCTTAGGAAATTTAAAAAGTTTGGTTTTGATTACTGTTGATTTTTGTTTTATTACGAATACTCTTAGGTCATAGATATTTGATTTTGACATTTAGTGGAAAGTTAGATTTTCATTTTAACTGCAAGTTATGTTGCATTATTTTTAGCTTAATAGGTCCTCGGATATATTAAATGAGTTTGTGTCTTCAGTACTGTAAGAACTACGTATCCTAACTCTTACATCTCTTTTATGTGTTTATTTTTGTATATTTCTAAAACTTATAGTTTCATATTTTTGTTTGGATTTGTTATTGTAATTTCTGATCAGGCTGGAAGTTTTCATTAGGCCAAGAGTCCAAGTGTAAATTAAAATTTACTTCTAAATAGCATAATTAAAACAAGTAGATTAGACTTTAAACCACTAGTATTTACATTATGAAAGCTCCTTAACCATGTGAAAAGTGCCAAGGGCTTATGGATGGACCATCAGCTCGTTTTCTGCTTCTTCAATAAGAGATTGATGTGCCTGGCCCTTTCCTCTGACTCAGTGGAGATACTGTCCCCTGTCTCCCATGAGGGGAAGGTCTCTTGCTTTACCATGTTGTGTAAAGTTATAAATGAATACTAATAACTGATTGATGTATGTCCTCTTCCGTATCACCTTTTAAAAACTCTTCTTTATCTTTATCGTAGACCTCCTGACATCCAGCTGCTAAAGGAAGGACAAAGGTATGGTTGAATCTGGATCCTGTCTATGCAGTACAGCCATGGTTCGAAGCCTTGGCAATGAGCCAGGTGATAGAAGCTCTTTGATTTCCTGTGCTGATGCATTATGGAAGTGCCCCATTGTGCCCCACAATGAATACTGGACCCGTTGAGCTTTTTCTTTTGTGTTGCCCTAGCAGGACGGTTTGCTCTGTATGATTTAGTGAACAGCTGCTCCTACCTGGGAAGTCTTAATTGAACCTGTTGAAATCTGACACAAACAGAACTCCTGCTCTTTCCATCCTGTGTATTGCGGGTCTTTGTTAAATAGATTGTTCCAATTATATGTGTTGAAAGGTTTTTAAAAATCTAAATGTACAGTATTTAGAGTTAGGGATTTCCCAGTTATGTAATTATTTGAAATAATGCTTTAGATTCCTGGATTTTTTTCTTTAATCTTTGATCATTTTCCTCACCAGGCTATGGCCGCTTTTTAGAGTGTCACTCTTACCATCCTGTTCCTTGCATGACCTCCTGACCTCCCCACCCTCAGAAAAAGGCACAATCCTGGTTGGTTATTAGTCACCACCCAGAGGCTAGCTAGATGGAGATTGAGTGGGTTAGAGATCTTTATCTAATCTCATATAGCTTTAACATGGAATTTTAAAGTAATATAGAAAAACATGACTGCCACCTCCCAGCTGAAGATTTTTGTATTGATTCCTGAACTGTTAAAGGTGAAATGATTCTAGATTTCACCAAATTATACTCACTTATTTTTCCTTTGACCTTAGACATAGTCAATAGCATGGTTTGGGGATAAATTATGACTAAAAAGTACATTCCTGGCTGTCCCCTGCAAAAACAGCACGTCCTCCTAAGAAAAAAAAAATACCCAACAACAAACTCAAAAGTTCTTAATCTCTCTATCAGATCTCTTGCAAAGTTTCAAAAACACAGGAAGAAAATGTCTCCTTTTGTTATTGGCATTACTGTCAAATTCTGAGATTTGTTTTATTTGCCTTTCTCTAGCTCTTAATCTTTGAATCTTTGTTTTTTGACTGGACCTGTGGTTTCATTGGTATGGTTCATTGGCCTGGGATGTAGGCTAGAGCACTGGTGAGAGATGACCCTTCAGAGGGTCACATGGCAAGTGGGGCAGAAGCAGGAATAAAGCCAGGCCAAGGGAGCTCTTGAGCTGCTTCCCTGTGCTGCCTTTCACTGTTCGGTAAAACAGCCCTTAATTACTGCCTCTTCCTCATAACTTTTCCATTTCCTTGGCTGTGGTGGTCAGATCATCTTTTGTGTGTCTGAATTACCCTTTTTAGTTTTTTTAAATTATTAAATGAAATGGTTCTGATATTTTTATTTTTTGTGAAACTAGTAATTAGAGTCTCCAAAGTGAAAACCAAAAGAAATAGAAGTAAAATCTATCCCAGTACTCATTGAAAAGCACATGTAAAGATTTACAAGTTAAGTCCTGGCCACTTCTTAGCATGTCATTCAAAACTCTTTGCTTTAGAAAACTGCAAAATGGCAGCAGCTCAGCCTGCTTTGCTGTGAGTCTGTTCTTTCTTCTTTCCACCTTGCCCCCACCAGTGGTCATTCTGGCGAAGAAGTCAGGTTATGTGATGAGGCTGTTAAGACATCGGACATTGAGAATCCTGACCGGTCGAGAAGCCAGGAGGAGTCTGGTTCCTCCAGCACCCACAGTCATAGTAGCAGCGATGATGAGCAAGGATTTGTTTCCTCTCTTCTACCAGGAAACAAACCAAATTCGACCCCTGGAAGGCAGCAGCCATATCCAAAAAGCATCCTGAAAAAGAGGCCTGGCCAGAAGGCCAGCTCCAGACACCAAGACAGAGACCTGGCCGAGCAATTGAACAGGTGTATGTTAGACAGCCAGGAGAAAGCGAACGCTTGTGCCCTTTGTTTACAAGAGGAAAATATCTGTGTTTCCCCAGATTTTTCCTCAGAAAAATCAAAAACCTCAGAGCATTCTGAAGACAGTTGTGATAGTTCACAGATAACTCTGGTAGGCATAAGCAAAAAGGGAGCAGAACACTTTAGGAAGAAATTTGCAAAGTTGAATCAACCTGCCCCGTCAGGTTCCAATCCAGTCCAGGTGGATCCTGCTGAAGCCAAAGCAGGCTTGTTTGAAGCCCTCAAAGAGACTTTGGTGGAGTGGAAGACAGAAGAAACATTAAAGTTTTTATATGGTGAGAACTATGTGCCTCTCCCTCTGACAGCCTCACCATCCGCTCCTCAGGCTGAGCATGAAGAAAAGGACAAGGATACCCTAGTTCCAGGGCTGGAGGGTCACATTCCCACTGCTGAACAGGTATCTCGGAACACCCTGGATCAGTCTCTGCCGTTCAGTGGCTCAGACGCTGCCATTCGCCCCCTGCCAAGTTATGAGAGCCTAAAAAAAGAAACTGAAGCTTTGAATTTAAGGATTAGGGAGTTCTATAGAGGAAAATATGTTCTGGATGACCAGTCCTCCAAAGCAGAAACCACAGACAAGGTATGTCTTAACTCATGCTGTCAGGTATGGGGGGGAGGGAGGGAGGAATTTAAGAGACCGTGGTTTTTTTTTTGTTTTGTTTCTTCAACTTAAAGATGATCACACAACAGTAACACTCCTGGGCCCCCAGAGTGCTGTCTTTTTCCCTTTTAAATCTAGTTGAACCCTGCTTGATTCTGCCCCCAGGTCATGCTTCTGGCTGCCCCCAAGAGCTCCAGGAAAGTTCTTGCCTTTTGGCAACAGCCTGCCAGGATTGTGTGCAGTTTTTATAAATGATGGGGCTGTTGTTGTACTCTGTAGGGATGGCCCAGAAAGGCAGGGCAAAGGTTTCAGCAAGAGAAAGGTTTCCCATATATTAACATCTCAGCAGAGGCTTTTTAAATTCTGTTCTTTTATGTGCATCAGTTAGTTGAATGTTAAGTATGAGCTTAATTTTATTCATCTGTGAGACTGAGAATATAGCAGAAATGGCAGTCCTCGCTTTAAAACTGGAAGAATTTTGGAGAAAATTATGTTCTGTGGAACATATTTTATAGGAGAATCCTGGAGAATGTCCAAGATCTGCCACAGACTTACTGAATGGTCTTAGACCATTCACCCAACCTTAGAAGAGTCTCAGTGCCCTCATCTGTTCTAAGGAGGAGTGAACTCAGTGTCTTAAGTCCCTACCAGATCACACTTTGTTTAGGGCCGTGGCTCTGAGAAGATGGATTGGCAAACAGACTTCTAGTCAATGTGAAGAAGGCCTGGATCATTTTATCTTGGGTTTTACCATAAAAATCTTTTTCTTTACTAGGAATTTCTAAGTCAGATTTAGGAATATATATGTAATGATTAGAAAGAGAGTTTTATTCAAAATTTAGGAATAAATTTTATTTGCGTAAAAGATCACCTGGCCCTATGCTTGAGAATACATAAGTGTTCATGGACAGCAAGCATGACTTTTTGTGCTAAAGTGGGAAAGACACTGATACTTGGCAGATACATAAAGGTGGAAGGACCTTGGCTCATGTTAGTGTCGCTGTTCATCTCTGCCTAGGATGGCTGTGAGCCCTCCCAAGATGAATAAAGCAGACCTTGATAACTGGAACTTTTATAGTCATCATTTTATTAAAAATTGTTTTTTTTTTTAAGTATTATCTTTAGTTCTTAAACTACCAGTTTGGGGTTAAGAAAAATACTGTTTCCTAAATTTGTGGTGATTCTCCATTCTTTAAAATAAGAAATAAAATCACATTTCTTCTTTGTTTTTTGCTAATGTGATTCAGGGTGATCCCACCTTTCCGCTCATAGATTCAAGTTCTCAGAACCAGATTAGAAGACGAATTGTACTTGAAAAATTGACTAAAGTGTAAGTATATAATAATTTTAGAAATTTTATATAATAATTTTGAGACTTGACAGCAATACTATTCTTATGTTCAGCTATTCTGAAAAATAATTCTAGAGATGTCATATAGATTCCTTCAACTGTCCATTATAGTCCATTATTTGAAACTTTGGATGGATTTTTATAATATTGTTAGGGAGGAAAAAATACTATATGGGAGTCACAAAATTAAGTGAGAAATTAGGATTAGTTAAGTGGAGAACTGGTTTCCTGAGAATTGCCCCACTGTTAAGTAGAAAAATAAAATAGCTTAGATTTTAGGATCATTGACTCCTGAATGAGAAGTTATTCCCATTCAGATACCAGTTTGTGGTAGACATATTATATATTACAATATCTCAAGTGCGGCTTTCAAAAAATTACTCTAAAAACCAAAGCTTAACTGTTTTCATCAGTTGGTAACATGTACATACAGAGAGCTAGGTTATGGTCAACACTGGGATCTTAAGCTGCAAGTTTTCCTTTCTCCTTAGAGCCTTTGAATTGTGGTTTTAGTACAGGAGACCTTAGACATCATATCGTTTACTCTCTCCTCCACTTCTGGCTTCCTCTAAAGGAAAATATTCGTTGTCCTTAGACTTAGCCCTGTCAGTGACATTTCGGGTCGCTTATTTGTCGGAGGTCACCTGGGGTGGTGGGGCTGCCTTGGCTTCTCTTCCAAAGGAAGTTTGCGAGTGAGTCACCTTTCTGGAGTCAGGATGACAGCTGCCCTCCAGTCACTTAACGATCCATCTCTTATTTTGGTGCCCCATGGAGTTAGCCCCAAAAGTACCTTTTCTTTCTTTTTGGGACTTGTTTTTGGGGTGATGTTTATGGAAGAGAAGTAGGGTTTGGGCTGTGTAGAATTCAGGCATGCTCACTTCTGAGCATTGTTAGACTTTTAAACAACCTTTGTATGAAAAGAAGGAAGTTTCAGAAGTGTAGTTTGAGAATGAGGTTATTTGACTTTTAAAAATTGTTTCCATGTGAAGACTGAAATTGTCTTATTTACCAAATCTTCATTTTGGATTTTATATTGCACACATAATTTGTTGGGAAAAACATCTCTCATTTTGATATTTCAGTTCAATGATTGGATTTTTTTGGGGGGGAGGTGGAGTTGATGAGAAATGGAGGAAGACCATAACCATGATTTCATTGTTGCAAGGAGCCCTTGGTGAGGAGATTCTATGAGTTGGTTAAGTAGTAAATAGACTTTTCTGTGTATATGTAAATTTACTTCCAAGAAGTATTGTTTTCAAAAATAGCACACATCTCCTGTTTATATGCATAGGCAAAACATTTGAGAGTGTCAGCCAGCTATTTTTCTTGAAATCTCTGTGCTTACATGTAGACCATCTCTTTCCAATTAAATGGAAACAATATGCTATGTATACCCCTGGATTTTCCTCCACTAAAAAACCTGGAAGTCAAGAAATGAGAAACGCTGTCAGAATGTACCAAATCTCGGCCACATGGCCTCCAGCCTGCCTCTGTTCTTCCAGGATCACTTTGTGACCCTCCTGGAAAGCAGATCGGTTTGTTACTGTCAGTCATGTCCTAGTGACATACCTCACCAGTCACAGAACTGAAATGTTGCCATGTGTCTCAGTTAAATCATGAAAGTATTGTGGGAACTTTCTAGAATTGCCTACACATAAAAGAGGCATAGACTTATTCTACTCACAGATTACAGAAGTTTATCTAGAATTAAGAAAACATTTTAAAAAGAAAGCAATTGAACATTTTTGTTATTATTTTCAGATTGCCTGGAATCTTGGGTCCTCTTCAGGTTACATTGAGTGATATCTACACTGAACTCAAAAATCTTGTCCAGACTTTTAGGTTAGTATCAAATATAATAAAATTTTCTTTTCCCTGCTTTGTCCTTGCAATCAACAGCTTACAAGGAATTCTGGTTTGTAAAGAAAACACTTGGAGATTGGCTGGAAATTTAGATTTCAGCACCACCGTGAGAAGTGAGGCTTGGGGAAAACTTAGAAGGAAGCAAAGAACAGCCCTGAACACAATGTAGAGTGTTCATTATGTAGACTTTCTTGAAATAGAAATTTGTTGCTGTATATTTTGAATCCTCTCTTACATTCTGCTCTTCTGCCCTCCTAAATAATTTCTTCTTCCTGACTCTGCTTATTTTGTCAGTAATGCCCCAACCAAGGCACAAAGGTCTGAAACCCCAGGTTTGTGGGATTGTCTTTGATTCCTTTCTTTTCCCTTCCCCCACGTTTGCCCAGTCAATTGCCAAGTCTTCTCTTTGTTTTGGTCTTCAGGATGTCCTCTTCTGTCTCTTCCAGCCATCACCGCCCCCAGGTCAGGTCCTCATTTTCTTTTGTGGATGATGTATTGACATGGTTTGGACCTTCCAAAGTCCAGCCTCCTTTTGCTTCTGCCAGTGTAACTGTTTTACAGCATAGCCCAGCATCATGTAGACTGAACAGAAGGCTTTGGGCTCCAGGGTCTTGACTTTGAATTTCAGCTCAGCTCCTAGTTTCTTGTGTGACCTGGTGTCTTTCTGCCTCTCTCTGAGCCTCTTTTTACTTCTCTGTAAGATGAGTCTGTGCTCAGCTCCCTTTTATGGTCTTACAATCACTGAATGGTTCTTCTCCAAATAAAGTCTGAGCTTTATTAGACATTTAAGGACCAACCATGATTGAGCCCCAACCTGTCCTTCAGGTATTAAAATAATAATAATAACAAAAACTAGCTTCTATTTACACTTTGCAGAGGGCTGTTTATGTGTCATTTTCATGTGATCCTCACAGTAACCCCATGAGGAAGGTGCTGTGATTCTCTCCGTTTAAATCTGAGGAGAGTGAGCCTAAGATAGGAGAGGTGATTTGCCAGGGTCACATGGTTGGTGATATTCTACCTCTGGGTGTCCTGACTCCAAGTCCAGTACAATCAGTAGTTGTGAAAGCTCTACCTTATGGGTGCAAGGACAATATTTGGTTCTGGAGACAGAAAGATAAGAATGAGATGGCCCCTGTCCTTGAGGTACAGAACCGTACCATCAACAGACACGAACATTGTGGTATGTGGAACCATGTACTTCACAAAGTGAAGCGTTTAAGTGTATATTAAAAGGTGGTAACAAAATGTCCTTGTTTATGCCTGCTTCTGAATGTGTATTTCTTAGGCTTCAGTGATGTACTTTTCTTTTTCCTCTGCGTTTGCATCTTGGTCATTTCCTGCTAACTCTTACTCCCCACATCACCCCTGCCCCAGAGAAGCCCTTCTTTGTAACAAATAACTCCAGGCAAGAAAAACAAATCAGCACATTAGCAGAGTCCATCAGTGGAGGGCTCCTTCCGTCACTCTAGGCCATCACATCTTGGCTAAGTAATTCTTCCTTTTTGGGGTCTTGAGCTAGAGCCTTGGGCTCCACATTCCCAGCCTGGCATTTCAGTTTTTCTTCTAGACTCTCTTGCTGTTATCTCCTAAGGACAATGAAGCTCCCCTTCCACTCAAAACTCAATATGTAAAGAGAGGGTATTGCAGTATCAGTCCCTTCCAGGCCTGCAATCCTGGGATGATAGAATGGATTCCCCCTCAGGGGATGCCTTCCTTCCATCCTTCCTTCCTTCCATGACCTACTGCTGATAGGTTCTCTAGGGAATTCCTCTCTACGTACAGGCTGAACTGTGTCCTCTGATGTTCTTCCAGTTCTAGCACCATGGAAATCATGCTGGGTTTGTGATCTGATGTGGTCTGAATTCAAGTCTCCGTTATTTATTAACCCTGTGGCATTGGGCAAATCATTGTCCACCTCTGGGACCCTCATGACTGCTGAAGTTTCTTCAAACTCTTAAGTTTTAATAGCTTAAAACTGCACAAGACTTTTGGGATGCCCTGTATTATCCCATGAGATTCTATTTTCCTGATATATTCAGTTTGGGTGTGTTTCATAATGTAATAACTTGAAGCCAAGGTAAAAAAAAGTTGACATACAGTGATATGTAATCCCTTGGGCTATAAAATGTTTTGTTTTAGTCAGCAAATGTTAGGTACTATTGGGGTCTGGAATAGAGAGGAATATTTTTTTAGAAGTACAAAGCTGATAGAGCTCTGAGCCTGGAGTCAGGAAGACCTGGGTTCAAAACTGTCCTCAGACACTGAATAGCTGGGTGACCCTGGGCAAGTCACTTAACCTCTGTTTGCCTGCATCCATTGAGAGAAGAAAATGGCAAAGATATTGGCCAAGAAAACCCCATGGACACCATGCTCCACAGGATCACAAAGAATCAGACATGACTGAACAACAAATTCATTATTAAAAATTCTTTGTTCCACAAAATAATTCACTGTTGGATTCCTTTAGAATAGCATAATCCCCTACTACATTTAAAATATTATATAATTTCTAAAATTTTATTTTTGCCCTCCATCCTCTGTCCTCCCAAGAATACATCTACTTTATAAAGTGAGGTATATTTAAACAGAAGTATTATTCACATAACAGGAGAAATCAGAACTGATTTGGAGATTATTTGGGAGAAATGAAAAGATTTTTAATATTTTGAGTTATGGAAATTGTTTTTTTGCTTAATTTTAAAAATGATGTCTCTATTAAAATATTTAATTAAAAGTTCTTGGTAACCAAAAAAAAGTACAAAGCAAGATTCTTGTCCTCTAGGATACATTCTAATTGGGAAGATAAGTTTCACACATAGAATAATGAAGAAGTACTATCATAACTCTTAATATATATCATATATATATATAAATATAATAACTTTTGCAGGTTTGCAAAGCACTATATATACATACACACACACATACACATATATAAAATTTTATTTGATTCTCAGTTGTAAGAATCAAATAACCCTGAGGAAGGTGCTGTTGCCCCATTTTATAAACGAGGAGACTGAGGCCAGGGTCACACAGCTAGTAAGAGTCTGAGGCTCTATCCACTGAGCCGCTTAGTGTAGCATTAAGCAAATGCTAATTTGTGTGGCACAGATTAAGTGCTATTGGCGGTCAGTGGTTTCTGCTCTGATCACATAGAATTGGGATCCTCACTGGCTTCTTAGCAGTAAACTGAGTCATCATTACTGTTTCTTTATATATGCACATTCGGAATACAGCTAAATCTATGGAGAAAATTGGTGTTTAACTGTTGGTGTGCTCTGGTGTGTATATTCAGCTTTATTTAAGATTGTTTCAAAGAAGGTCAGAGTCTGCCAGCAGAAAGTCAATTGGACTTACTAGCAAATCTTAGCAAAGTTAGAGTAAAAATGAAACTTACATTTTCAGTTGATCTGAACTCCACATTGGAAGGCCTGGGTCTAGTGAGTAGTAAGCTGGAAGATATGGCACGTGCCAGGGACTCATAAGCTTGTTTTAAGCAGAGACATGGCCATTGCATGGACATTTCCACAAGGGCACATGCAAAGAAAAGGGTATGATCAAAATGGGAATTGCATTCCCAGATTAAAGCAAAAGGCCTTTAGTGACAGGAGGAAATGGGAGAAGGAACAGCTCAAAATTAACTAGGATTTAAATTCTCGCTTTAAATTGGCACCCCATTTTTCATGGCCTTCCTATAGAAGATCATTCTATTAAGGTATGTGCTTATGTTTTAATAAATATCTTTGATTGTGAAAAAGCAAAAATGGTTGTAGAATAGTTGTCTCCAGATGTGAGGAACATTCTAATTAAGTGATCTATATAGTGTGTGCCCCAGGTAATGGTTTCTGAATTCCATGTACATTTCCAGGTTCTTAACAACCTGGAGGAGTCACACCTGTCAGATTCAGCCCCATCTAATAAGTACAGTAACTGAGAGATCAATGTATCTAATCAAATCTTGGTACAAATTTTGAAACACTCCTCCTCCTCTCCTCTTCCTGCTCCTGTGCCTCCTCTGGTATGTGCTTACATTATGTAATAAAAGCAGCCTTTTACTTCCTTTCCTAACAGATCAGTCCCTTCCATTTGAGTTGCAAATTATTTAATTCGGGTAACAACGAGGTAAAAAATGAGTCAGCAGGGTCTTTTACCAGGAACTAACTTATTTTTAAATGTTTTTTGGAAATTTTTCTTCTGAGACCGTCTAAAAATGATTGCCTTGATTGTTTTCTACAAAGGACTGCTTACCTGGGGATTTAGCCAGAATTGTTCAAAATGACTCATTCTTTTGGAAATTCGTGCTGGATCTAGCCTGCTAACTAACTTTGAGGTCTTCCAGATACATCTCCTTCTGGAAGTCAGCCCTGCCACAGATGTCTGTATCTGTTTCTAGGCTGACTCCTTTTTTGTAAGTAAGAGATTGATAACATTGCCTAGTGTTGAGACCTTGCCAATCAATACTGGCACAGGGGAAGAGTTCATTGACACCAATAACCATATTTCTCCATTTGAGTACAAGAAGGATTGCTTCTAGAGCTCAGATCAATAGAGAGACCTTGTAAAGCATAAGCCTGAAGCCGCTTTCTGTGTTCTTTGAAGAGCCTTTTCCCCAGTGGGTCAGAGCTGTCTTTTCCACTAGATTTCAGCTCAGCAGATTAACTGGAATTTTACATGTGATTTACCTGTCAGAGTGTTTCCATCAGAAGATTCCTAGTAATGTTTGTGGCTGTCATCAGGATTCATCAAAGCATTTTTCTAAGTCTATTTAGTTTTTTTTAAAGACATTTTTAGCCATTATAATTGTATTTGGGAGTACTTGTACTTTTCAGCTGTTTATTTCAAATTCTACAACTTTGTTTAATTGAATGATAGAACACAACTAATCTAGTCATTTAATAACCATTAAGTCCTTTGTTGGTACAGCAAAGGAAAAGTTCAACAATTTACCCACATGCACTATACTTTGAAAATGCTGCATTTTTTGAACATTTATGTAAATCTTAAAATTGGGGCACATTCTGCAAGTTTAAACCTCTAGGTACTTTTTCTTTGTTTCTTTTTAAATTGCTGTCAACACAGCGTCTCTGACAAACACATATAAATTCCTTTTCTATTACTTGCCCACACATTAAGAAACTATTTTAGGAAAGAAACTATTAGCTGGAATGCCTCCAGAAAGTAGTAGCCAAGAGATGAAGGAACTGGAGACCATGAGATGATCTTTGAGGGTGCCATGCTGGCTTAGCCTAGGAAAGAGGGGCTGCTGTCGAGGAGAGGCTTAATTCTGCTGGCTCCAGAGTAGCAGTTACACAGAGGCAAGTTGAAGCCAGCTGGTGGGAAAAATGAGAATTATCCCTATTAAAGTAAATCAACTGCCTCATCCCTGCATCTCTTCACTGTTGAGATGGTCCCTAGTCAGCTACAGGTGGGACTAGATTAGGGCTTGTTAAACTGGAGTCTGGGAACTTAGGAAAAAAGCTACATCGTTATTTCGATATAGTTGATTTCCTTTGTAATCCTGAATATTTTATTTTGTTCATTTAAAAATATCATTGAGAGAAGGGGTCCATAGGCTTAATCAGACTGTTGTCAAAGAAACCTATAAGACGAAAAAGGTCAAGAATCCCTGCTCCAGATGGCCTCTATGGTTCCTTCCACCTCTGTGACTCTGTGGAAGTGGGTCTTACTCTTATATCTAAACCCTAGGATTGCCAATGTTTTTAGACCACACTGTGGGCATTGTGTTTATGTATGTGTGTGCCTAATTTTACAGTCCAGCTTCTTTTTTTTTCCTGTTTGGAGGGCAATTGGGGTTAAGTGACTTGCCCAAAGTCACATGGCTAGTAAGTGTGTCAAGTGTCCAAGGCCGGATTTGAACTCAGGTCCTCCTGACTCCAGGGCCTGTGCTCTATTTACTGCTCCACCTAGCCACCCCTACAGTCCAGCTTCTTGTAGTAAAGTGGCTATTAAAAAAAATGGGACTTTGGGGCTTACAGTAAAGGAAGCAAATGCTTAATATTCCTTTCCACAGTGACCCCAAACAAGAGGTTTAACTTCTTTTTATTGGGCCAGTTCCCTAGCAGTATTCCCAGAGCAGTAATCCATCCTAAGGGAGCTGTTGCAGAATCCACAGGGCAACAGTTATTTAGGATTCAAGTGGGTGCTGCAGAGTACTCAGAATGAATAGGCTTTACTTGGCTCTAACGGCATTTTCTTGAATGTAGGTGTAGGCCGACACCCTTGGCATCCACCCTTCACTGCCCCTGGAGCTCCTGCTGCCCTCGCTTTTGGTACCTTACACCTCTGCTGCGGGCTGGGCAGAGGCAACATTCAGACCCTTAGTTCTTTGGCCCGTTCTTCTGTCTTCTGTGAATGAGGTTCAAGAGAGGACCAAAGTGATTTCTATAAACACCCATGTATTTTCCACAGAATTTCTGGTTCCCATCTCTGTCCAAAATCAGTATTGTTGTTTGTATAAGAACAGAGCAAGATCATTATTGTATTTGAAATGGTATTTATCAAATGAAAACTCTATACCATCTATTGTTTAGTCATTTTTCTGTCATGTTCTACTCTTCATGACCCCATTTGGGGTTTTCTTGGCAAAGATACTAGAGTGGTCTGCCATTCCCTTCTCCAGGTCATTTTACAGATGAGGAAATTGAGGCAAATAGGGTTAAGTGACTTGCCTAGGGTCACACAGCTAGTAAGAGTCTGAGTCAAGATTTGAACTCTTGAAGATGTCTTTCTTACTCCAGACCTGGTGCTCAGTCAGCTAGACCATCCCACTGCCTTTTGTATACCATCTGTCTACTACTATCATCCGTGACCCAAAAACCTTTTTCTTTAACAAATACCAAGCACATTCTTCTTTATAAAAACCTGACTTGTTTTATTCATATTGCTGTAAATAGTGTTTCATCCAGAAATAATGGAAGAGTGAATTTTTTCCACAATCCAGAATTCATTGGCAAATCCTCTGTTTTCCTTCCTTCAAGGCAGAGTATGGAATAATAATAGTGTCATAATATGACTGCTGAAAAAGCTTCCGAGCTAACCTTGCATGAAGATGCAAAGTGTCCAGAAAGAGGGAGGACTTCTACTCCATTTCATCTTGGTCTGATGGCATTTGAAGTAAATTAAGATTCCTCTGTTAATGAATCTCTGTGGCCTGGTGACCCTGTGATGGTGAAGCATCTGCCCAAGGCTGAGGGAATAATGCAGGTGGGGGGGAGAAGGTGTAGAGGTGGGTCAGACCAGGTGGTGTTCATGGTCCCTTCTCTTTCTAAAATTCTTTGGTTTTATCTTCCTATCTCTTCTTTTTTAGGTTAACAAATAAAAATATCATCCACAAGCCTGCAGAATGGACCCTAATCGCTATTGTATTATTATCATTGTAAGTACTTATTGAGTTTTTAAATTCTAAGTAATGTTCTGTAGCTTGTGTGAGGGGATGGTGGAGAGAAAGAGAGAGAGAATATATGTGTATGCTACAGTATTGTCCTTTTGAAGAATTTTGTTTGTAAAGAAAATGCTATTAATTAACTTTCCAAACTGAATTATAAAACTTCTACCTTTTCTCTGTACCCTGCTGTATGGTGGGAAGAAGAATACTTTCTATGATTTCTGTGTGTATAGATACACATGTTTTATATGTGTGTTCATATATATGTATGCATATATATATGGATACACACATCTCCCAATCATTTTGTTTTTGCATTTTTTTAAACATTCATTCGCAGAATTTACAGCAAAAGTTATTTCAATTAGTCTCTTTTGAAATAGAATCATTTTGGAAATTGGGAGCTGAGAGGCGAAGCCATCAATGTGTGTTTGGTGTTGAATGAGAACATTTTAGCAGTCATCCCCAGCCTTGTTCCTGAGCTATCTCTGACGTGCTCCCCCTAGCTGATGAGATTTCATTTCTCTTCCACATATTTTATCATTAATGGCATCCAAAAACTCCCTGTAGACCCTATTTTCCCCAGTTAATATGAAATTTTAAAGTTCAATGCACTTAAAAGAAATAAAAACAATCCTGCTACACAAGCCCACATAAAACATTTAACACGGGTTCGCCTTTTAAGAAATCACTGGTGGGTTCTCAGGCTGAGCCTTTCAATAGGGTTAAAACCATCAAGTAATCGACGTGTGTTTTTCAGCTTGAATTACAAAATTGCAAAAATCTTATTTCAGGGACCATTTATTACCGCACTGCTGCGGCGGCTGCTCTGGGGCTTGTTGGGTCACTGAAGCCTGTAGGACATAAAAGTACTTAGCAGCCCTTCCCCAGTCAAGGAGTGTCGTGGGCCCTGCTCTCCCTTCCTTTGATATTGCTTCAGTCTGACACATTGTTCTGGCTTCACTGTCCCAAGGAAGACTGTACCAGGGGCATTATTAGCACAGGCTTCAGCGAGTCAGCTCTGTCTGGGTCGCCCTGCCCACCTCCTGCTCATCTGATTCATTAAATCAGAACACAGAAAGTAACTTTACTTAAGGCCTTGATATGAATTTTTTATCAACCATAAGAACAAATCTTTTGTCATTTTTACCATTCAGGCTTCCAGTTGCCTTGGTAATTTGTGAAACAGATCTTATGAATTTTTCAGAGTTCCTCACGTTTCATTGAATATTTTAGTTACTAATAAAAAACAGTAGTGTCATTACTCACCTGTCCTCCCTGATGTCTCCAGATGAACCCCTTTATAGGCACTGTTTTAAATGTACTTAACTAATTTAATTGCATTGAAGGAGAAATAGCATTTTTCCTGCCCAATCAGAGACCCCAACACAACAGTAATCTCAGAACCCTACTTTCTTCAAAGTCAGTAACTGAAAGGATATTTTCTTAAGCACAGCATTGTCTAATAAGCAGCGTGATGCTGGTACACCATTACTCTTTCAAACCATCATCTGATTTTATTGGGAAAATGCACATGGTAAAAGACATATTGAAATCTTTAATAGACCTTCTACCTCCTATGTTCCTTCCTTAAGTTTAGGGGTAAGTGCAGTGACAGGAAAACTTTCTTTCAAGAACATGGGCTACAAAAATAGCATCTTTTTGAGGGATGTGTTTAAATGATAGTATAATTAGGAAGACTTGGAACTGCCTGATCTGGGTCTTGAGGGAGCAGGTGGGAGTTTTCAGCATCTTAAGATGGCATTGGCACAAATCGTCCATCACTTGTGACTTTATGGAAGAACCTGGACCAGAAGGTGCCCAGGATGGGCTGACACAAATTGGTTGTGATCTTCACTGGGGAAGGTGGAGGAGTCACTGACCTGTTTGAATACAGCTTCTAGGTGATGTCTCTTATGCCGCCACTAGCATGGAAGTCCTCACTAAGAACATGCTTCAGCCTAGACACCGAACCCGCCATTTTGTTTTGGGGGGAACATCAGTGTTTAAAGGATGGGTTTTGTGTCAGTGAAAGTACTGGGCAACTTCACTTCCAAAAGCAGTCCAGCTCAGTCTCCTCCCCTTCTGTGCTGGGCCCAGCTTACTCTCTGTGTGAAGTCTCTGGCCAGGATCTTACATACATGTACACGTGCATAAATACAGACATATACAGGTATGTTTTGCATACACATTTGATTACTGAGTGCATAAATATTGATACGTTTATATATATTTTGTGACTAGTTGTATTCATAAGAAATATTCTGGAAGTTATTTGGAGGATAGATTAGAGGAAAAAAGAGCAGTCATGAAAAGATATGTTGGACTATTTCAATAGGGACATGTGGAATTGAAGGTGTTTATTTAGGTTGCCTTGGGAAGGAATTGGGAGGTTAATTTAAGAGATTTTCAGAGGCAACATTGACATAACTTGGGTAATTACTTGGGTATAAGAGATAAGAGAGGTAGGGAAGAATCAATCAGTGAACACTTATTAAGTATCTGGCCCAGATCTATGCTTTCAGAATATTATCAGGGATGGAAAGGAAAGGGAAAGATACTGGAGACCAGGATATCAGTTAGTAAGCTATTGCACTAGTCCAGGTAAGGGGTGGAAAGGGCCTGGATGGAGCTGGTTGTGTTGGAGTAGAGAGAAAGGGGTTGGAGAGATATAATTCACGAGACTTGGAAGCTGATAGGGACGAAGAATAAGGGGAAAGGGAGAGACAGGGAGAACTTGCAGGCTATCAATAATACCAATGTAACTATGGAAGATAGGGTGGATAATGGAGCAACAGACAGAAGGAAAGAAGTCAGTTTAAGGGAAAGCTAATATCTCAGGTTGAGGGATATATTGACTGTGGTGCTGATGAAGCATCCAAGTAGAAATGTCCTCTAAGCAACTGAAATTGCTGGTCTGCAGTTGACAGTAGAGGTCATCTACTTAGAGGTGGGAGGCAAAGCTATGGGACTAAGTAGGGAAAGAGGATAGAGAGAGAAGCAGAGAGGAGCAAGGACAGGTCTTTGATGAGGGCCCACAGGGAGGAATGGCAGAGAGGGGGAGGTGCCAGCAAAGGAGACCAAGGAAGACGGGCTGGAGAAATAGGAGAACGTGGTCGGGGAGGAGTCTCCTCCAGTGGTAAAGAGTCCGCCATGTCAGGAGCTACAAAGGAAGGAAGAGGGGGAAGCCATTGGACTTGCCTTTTAGAAAGTTACAGGTTTCTTGTGAAAAAGCAATTTAAATATAGTTTTGGAAATCGGATTGTAAAGAGTCGAGAAAAGATTGAGTCATTTGGAGGTTTTGCTGCTTCCAGAGCCAGCCATTTATGTTGGTGGAGTAGATTTGAGAGAATAGTTTCAGGGGAAGGGTGAAAGCCCTTTCCCTCTGCTTATAACTATGTTCAGATCTCCCCAAACCTCAGCAAGCTCTCTCTTCATTCCCTTTTACCCCCTCTAGCTCTTCTCCCATGTTCTCCTTTCCCTCTATGCAGCTTTAAAAAAAAAAACTTGTCACTGTCCCCAGCTCCCCTTCCTCACTACTCACTCCTCAAACCCCTGGACTGGGTTTTCACGCTCTTCTGGTCTTCACTTCCTCAAGACTGTGTCACGGGGGCCCCTCTGTTCCCCCTATGCCTGTGGCTGTCTTGGATCCTAGTAGCAGTAGGAGGTCTCAGAAGTTTCTTGAGCAGAGGCCTAGGCTTTCAGATATCCTAAATGTGTAATGGGTAAAGTCTGTGTGATTTCCTGATTTTTCTCCAGCAGTGCTCAGGAATAGAGAAGCCAGATACTAGTTAGCCAAAGAAGAGGATTCAGAGGTTGGGATGCAAGAAGATCCAGGGGACAAAGGATTCTAGGGAGACATTGAAGGTGCCAGCCATAGGATGGACTTACACATGACCTGTGTGGTCAAGTGAAGTCAGAGTGGGCCAATAGGAATGAGCCAGGGTGCAGTGGCCAGGTGGCTCAGCGAGTAAGAGCACCGGCTCCAGTGTCGGGATGACCTGGATCAAATCCGGGCTCCAATACTCAGCACCACACCCAGAAATAACTGGCCTTGTACCTTGAGCAAGTTACTTAACCCCAATTGCTTTAAAAAAAAAAAAAAAAGGAATGAGCCAGGGAACCAGGAAGTCCTTCTTTAGGCAGTGAGACAGTGGGCTGGGGAGATGTGCTGACTTCCAGGTGGTCTGGGACTCCGCTGGAAGTGTCTGAAGTTGGGTGGAGGTAATTACTGGACCTGGACAAATGGAGGATTTTACAGGTCAGGGAACAGAGTGGAGGGGTTCTTGATCTGGGTACTTGAGTCATTAGGAATGTCAGTTAGCAGATGTTGATTCCTGGAAAGTTTCTCTCCTTCAGAATGTTGCATATTGAAGCTGGTTTTCCAAAGAAACTGTGACAGTAAGGGAGGGGACAGTGCTCTGGAAGGAGGGCCCAATACTCGCCTTTCTAGACATGATTACTGATGCTCACTAGAGTAGTGGGATCCCTCTGGGCTCCGTTATAGCCCTCTCTTAAGGTCACCTCCTTCAGTCCTTTAGGGATCTTGGATCGTCTCATTGGTGCCAATGCTGCTTCCGTCTGCCCTAAACGCAGCTAGCTTGCTGCCTAATGGAGAGTAGGATGGGTTGTTGTGGCCAGAACACCCAGACCCGTCATCATGTGGTTCAGGCTTCAGTCCAGCGTGTGCCCCACCCTCACAGTCCCTCCCCCAGTGCTTCACCTGTAGAGCCTTCAAGAAGCTGGGGCCACTTCCACTTCCTGATACTTTGGTGCCCCTTAGAGAGCACGCTGTTGGTCTGTAACATGGACACCAAAGGGCTTGGCTTTTTTGAGCTGTTGTATCGGCAGGACCGGTGGCTCCCCTTCACACCAGGCCTTCATTTACAGTGTGAGATCCCATACTTAATGGCACGTGGCTTCATGACGGAGAGGCAGGCAGAGCGGGGTGAGTCAGGAACAAAGCATTGAATCTGCAACAACACGCTTTATCTCACGTTTCCATGCTCTGTGTGGCTTCATAAGAGTGGACTTGCTGCTTTCTCCTGTTATCCCCATGGTAGGGTGTGTTCCCAGGTAGCGGGAGCTGCTTGCTTTTTGTGTTTGTCTCCCTAGCACCTAGTATGGTGCCTTTTACCTAGTCCACAAGCATTTAACAAGAGCTTATGAGGCACTGCAGTGCTTAGTAAGTGTTTGTGAGCTAGAACAAGCATTTGGAGACTGGGACCAGTCCCTTCAGAGGATCTTTCAGCATGAACAGACGGGCTTTCTATATACGGGAACATACACACTGAATAGGCATTATTCTTAAAAGCAATCACATTCCTCCAAACATTTTTCAAATTTCTCTTTTGTTACTCCCTTGAGTTTCTACTCAAGAAAAGCTCTCTCATTGCTTTATACCCCTGATCCACCCTGCCTTTGTCCCATGCTCTTTTTTCCCACCTTCCTCCTCTCAGCTGCTGCTGTGACCCTCCAACCCAAGGACCCCTAGGGAGCAAAGCCTGGTGCTGGCCCAGCACCAAGGGGTGCTAAGGAGAGGGACTGAAGCTCAGAGCCAGGGGTAAACTTTGTGGGAGGATCGAAAGCATAATGACACATGTGCTGTAAGGCTGCCCTTGAGTGCTGCATATATTTGGAATTGGGGCAGATTCCCAGCAGGACTAGAAGTTAAGGAGTGTTTCTACTTCAAATGTATTCGTTCTCCCCGAATTCAATTGGAGAACCTTGGCCACTCCCTTGAATTCTGGTAGGTTACCATTAGTGGTACATTCCAGGAAGGGTCAGGTAAGCTCAGTGGGAAGTCAGAGAGAGACTCATATTGTTTTTCATGGGGATTTCTAGCTATCAAATGAAGCAGAAAAAGACCCATTCATCATTACTAGGAAAGACTAAAAGGGAAGAAGAGACATGGGCCACTCCAACATGGACACTTGCTGTTCTCAGCTTATACCCCTGATAGACTCTAATGGAAAGCTTTCAAGATAGTTTGCTAGAAATGTCTGTTTCCATTTTGTTTATTTGAGCTGGCTGGTTCCAGTGAACTGTGGTCCACTTCATGGGGAAGGCCTGTGCAATGTTGTATTCCCTCTAAAAGCTTTGGAGCAGCTTTTGCTGTTCAGGGAGTAGCGTGTAAGCCTTGGGAAGCAGTAATTAAACAAGTTTGACATGGCCGTGATCACCAAACAAAAGCCATCAGTGGACACGTGCGGCCACTTTAGGTAAACGGCTGCAGAGAGACACTCTGGAGAATTGCCCCTCTGGAGTCAGTGGGCATTAAAGGAAGGATCTGACTAAGGCGTGTTCCCTTGGCAGCCTGTTCTCGTGGCCTAGCCATCGCTGACTCTTAGTGAAATAGTGACTACCCCCATGAATCCTTAGAAACATGCACAGAGAAGTCATTTTCTGGAACCTTTCTTCTGAGGTGTGGCCATATTTACACCTCTTTAAATATGATGTTCATAGTAGATGCTCATGTTCACATCTTTTGGCAGTTGGGGTGGTTTTTAAACCAAACGTGTTGTAACAGAAGCATCCAGCTTCAGAGTCAGGGTCATAGCTGTCATCCAGTTACCTTTCTGTTTGTTTCCGTGTTCGTTAGAGGAGCAAGTGATTCCCAAACTTGAATCCGTCCATCCCGATTCACTTTTGACATTTACTCTGATATTTGGGCCTTCAGGTCAGTTTCTTGCACTATTGGAATCTCTGGGCAGAAAGAACTTTCCTGTGTGATCTGATTTCACCTTGTCTGAAGCCGTGCACACACATCTCACGATAGAGTCACAATTATGCAAAGACGGAGTTTTGCATGTACAGATTTTTGGTTTTGTTTGCCATAGAATTCTGTACATCCCATTACTTTATTGATAATATTCACAAAGGAATTTTTGTTCCTTTTGATTGGTTCAGAATGAGACTAAAGATGGTGAAAAAGACTTTGGACCATAGTGAGAGATGTGCTCGATTATTTTTACAGTATAAGAGGAAAAGCAAATGGGGACCTCTGATCACACAGTGGTTAGAAGATGTTCTGAAACATAATTCAGACCTTTCTGATCTGAAACTGTCAGGCCGGTGATCTCTGGTTGTGTTTGATGTTGGACATTTGCTGCCCATTAGCACCCCTCTTTACTGAGGGGAAAAACAATGGCTCGGTGTTTTTTTAAAACACTCTTTTTGCTCTAAAAAAAGTTTTTTTTTTTTGTCTTTTATTCCCTCCAAAACAAGATGTTTTAAAAACAGAAACTAAAGTCTTAAGTATGAATATAGTAGTAGTAGTAGTAGTAGTAGTAGTAGTAGTAGTAGTAGTAGTAGTAGCAGCAGCAGCAGCAGCAGCAGCAGCAGCATTAGTAGTAGTGGTGGTAGTAGCAGTAGTAGTAGTGGTAGTAGTAGTAGTGGTGGTGGTGGTGGTGGTACTGCCGAGTTAGCATATTATCACCACATATTTATAATGTATTCAGAAAAGAGGGACCTTGTTGTGAATTTAAGGCTTCATGCAGGAGGTAGAAATAGAACTGGGCCCTAGAAGAAAGGTATGATGTCAAAAGGCAGAAGGAGCAAGGAGGGACATTCCACAAGGATCCCTCCTCTGACAGTCACTACCTGGTGTGAGCCTTGAGCACTATAATAACCTGCCAGTTGGTCTGTCTGCCCCAACTCTCTCCTCCCTCCATCCTCCACTCAGCTCTCATGTTGACCTTCCTAAAGTACAGGTCTGACCATACCACCCCCCAGCCTGTTCGTTCAGCTCTGGCTCCATTACCATCGCGGTGTTTAGAGGCCTTCGTGAGCTGGCCCCGCCTTCTCTCTCCATTCTTTGTACCCCCTCCTCCTCTCTGCAGACTCTGCCTGCCTCCTTGTAACTCCTCGAGAACTGTGTGCTCCTTCTGCACTTTCACCCACTAGCTCCCTGGCCTGGATTTCTCTCCATCCTCACCTCTATTCTACCTCCTGGCTTCCCTGGCTAGAAGCCTGCCTTCTGTACACAGCCCTTCCCAGGCCTTCATTCTAATGCCTTTTTCACACAGCTGTTGCATCTTCTGCCCTGACTGGACTGTGAGCTCCTTGAGACCAGGGACGGTCTTTTGCCTTCCTTTGTACCCCCAGCACTGAGCACAGCACCAGGCACACAGGTAGTGCTTCAAGAATGCTGGCTGACTGACTGATTAGTTACTGTTGAATCCTAGCTACCGAAGCTAGGAAAATCCTTAGATCATCTGGTCCAAGCTGCTTCTCTCCCACTGCACATGGGAACACTGAGCCCCATGGAGATTGTGATTGGCCAGGGTAACAGGCAGTGGACCCTGACCTTGAGCTCTTATCTCCAACTCCTCATCCTCAGTGCTTGGTACCATGCCACCGTGAAACTGGCCCACTCCAATACATAGAGTGGTAATCGTCCCAAATACCCAAAGTGCCCCATCCCAGTGGTCTCTGTAGTCGAAAAGGTGCCGCAGAAACCAACTAGTCTGGCCTATGACTTGAACAAAAATCCCTGCTGCGATGTACCCAGCTTGACTCTTCTAGAGTGTTGCCACTGCTGATGCCCCAGAGCAAAGAAAGGGGTATGGGGTGGGTCTTTCTCCTTGCCCTCCCAGCATACTCTTCCCAGAGAGTAGCAACAGCAGTCAGGGTCATCTAGGTCCAGTCCCAGGAGACTTAATGGGTTTTTTTGTTTTTTTTTTTTGCTCTCTGTCAAATGATGTAACACATACATATGGGAGAGAGCTATGTGGAGGTATGCTCTCTGAAGACTGTGATAGTCACCAAAAGAAACTTGGCTTTTCCCATAGTAACTCAACTCTTTGTGTATGTAGCACATGGCATTATACCAGAGACATCTCTGTTACAAGGTTTTCAAGCATACACCATTGACCACTGAAGAATTAACTAAAAATTTCCCAAGTCCTCCTGTTTTAAATCTACAAGAGGGCTTTAGCCAAGTGACAGCTGGTGTTTCTGGTCTACTCTCTCCTTTATCTTGGAACTGAACACGCATTCATTAAGACCTGCTAGCTGCCAAGCACTGAGAGTACAAAAACAGAAACAAAGTCCCTGACCTTACAGTCCGCCCAGGGAAACAAAGAAGTAAATGCGTACATAAATATAAGACAAGCTGAGGACTGAGTGAAGGCTAACAAGTAGGGAAGACTTCCTAGAGGAAGCACCAAAGTGAATCCTTGATGGAATGCAGGCATCAGGGAGGTGGGAGTGTGTGCTACCGACATAGGCAGCCACAAAAGTGAGTTTGGCTAGAACGAGGGCTTCTGGAGGCATCGAGTGCTATCGCCCAGAAAGGCAGGCTGGTCTCACATTGCCATGTCTGGAAATGCATTTTTTATTTTGTCTTAGAGGCCACAGAGTGATACTGTCAGATTTTCTCTTTTGGAAGATTGTTGCAGGAACTATGTAAAGAATGGATAGGAAATGGGAGAGTGTTCTTATTGGGATTGTATGAGATGTAGGAGAGCACCACATCTTTCCATTCACCCTGGTGCTAGAGCTAGGAGCACAGCATCAGGTTCAAATCCTTCGCTCAGCCACCTTGCTACGTGTGTGAACAAATCTTGGCACCCTTTCTGCTCTGTTCAGTTTCTTTATCTGTGAAATACGGGGGCCTAAAAATCAAGGTGGCCCTTCTAGCCCTAAATCTATGTGTGATTCATCTACAGCTTCCCAATCTTGAATCCAAATGTCTTGTTAATCAGCCCTGCATAAAAACTGATATGTTGCTTATTTCTCCCATAATGTATGAATTGGGTTAGTCAATAAGTATTTATGTTGTGTGTATGTGCATTTATGTGTCTATAGTTGGGTACATACACGTGTTTGTGTATATGTATGTGTGTTTTACTCATACATATGGTAATTATACCTGTATTGTTACATCTGTACATTTCAGATGGGAGGCTGAATGTGAAATAGTATATTTACAGAGCATAGAAGTAGATATGTAGAGAGAAAGCTATTTCACACCTAGTTGTTTTGTGCCCTGAATGTCTAAGGGCTCCATGTCAGTCTGTCAGGACATTAGCTTCCATCCTTGAAGAGTGACCTAAATAAGGATCACTGAGGGTCTACATGAAGATCATGAAGGATTCATAGAAAGAGCGGAATTCTCCAACCATCCATCTCTCCCTGAGCTAGGAGTGGGGAGGCCTGCTCCAGGTCCTGCCCCAGTGGCTGTGTTGGCACCTCCCACCCACAGTGGAGACCCAGAGATGTGCCAGCTCAGCTGAGATGCTGCTATCACCAATCCCCCACCCCAAACCATGGGGAGAGGAAGGCAGGTGCCAGAAATGGATACAATACATATTAATTAGTTCTTCTTGGTTATCTTGTATTACCCTCATAGAAGAGAGTTCCTTAAGAGTAGGGACTGTCTCCCTTTGGGGTTTGTATCCCCAGCACCAGACTGAGTCCCAGGCACATCCTAGGTACTTATTAATGCTTGTTAAGTGATTGAATGTCAAAACCTAATTGTGTCTGAATGAGGGTCACAGAGGAAAAAGACTAGGCGCCGTGAATCTGAGAAACATTGCTTTGTGGTGGCAATTATGGAAATAAAGCCTGGTTCTCTGTCAGCTCTATCTGAGGGCCTTTCACAAACAGGACTTAGATATAAAATCCTAAAGTCCCATCAGGCCCACCCTTTAAATAAACCTCATTGCAGTTTCTCATCATAAAGTGAGTTACAAAGAACTTGTTTCTTTTATAATTAGAAATATCAGTGGAAAGCATCCCTGCTTCCTTATTAATAGGTAATCTTTAATGCATTAAATGCAAACACTGTCAGAGCATAAGCCATCTGTCATAAGAAAAATATATCAGTGGGTTTAGCTAATAGTGTCTCTTGCAATCAGAGTTTTTCTTTTATCTTAGTTAAGTTTCCCAGGCAATGGTTTTGAAATGGACTCAGCAAATTGTCCTTTAAACCAGTGTGGTGGGGCAACCGCTGGGGCAGCTCAGAGGAGCTGACTCCATCACCAGGAAGCCTTTCCATTCATTATTTGTAACTTTACTGACATCTGCCTGTCATATCTCTCTCTCTCTCTCTTTTGCTTCTTGGAGGAGCAGTCAGAGTTAAATGACTTGCCCAAGGTCAAACAGCTAGTAAGTGTTAAATGTCTGAGGCCGGATTTGAACTCAGGTCCTCCTGACTCCAGGGCCAGTGCTCTATTCACTGTGCCACCTAACCGCCCCTTGCCATCTCTTTTAATTTTCATTCAGGATTTCAGATTTCCACTTAGACTAGCAGTTTGAGGAAGATTCTCCCACCATGATGATCACCTGTGACTTGTGCAGGGTCCTCCCAAACCACCTCACTTTGATCTGTAAGCACTGACTTATGCATGTGTACATACATGTACATGTGTCCAAATATTCTCTTGGTAGAAGATTAAACCATAAACACTTTGAAAGAGCATTAGAAAATGACCATAGTAATCTAGTGTTGTTAAACCCAAAGATCCAAGCTTTTGGGACAAGAACTCGCTATTTGACAAAAACTACTGGAAAAACTGGAAGCAGTTTGGCAGAAACAAAGCAACATCTCACACTGTACACCATAATCAGGTCAAATTGGGTACATGATTCAGACAAAAAGAGTTATATAGGCAAATGAGGAGAGAATGGAAGATTGTACCAGTCAGATCTGTGGATAGGGAGAGGATTTATGACCAAATGAAATACTGAGAGGATCACAGGAATTAAAATGGATAACTTTGATTACATTAAATTTAAAGGGTTTTGCTCAAACAAAATGAATGCAGCCAAGATTACAAGGAAAACGGGAAGCTAGGGGAAACATTTACAGCGAGTTTCTCTGATAAAGTCCTCATTTCTCAAATATATAGGGAACTCAGTCAAATTTATAAAAATATGAGTCATTCCACAGTTGATAAATGGTCAAAGGATACGAACAGGCAATTTCCAGAAAAAGAAATGAAAGCTTTAGTTGTATTTTCAAAAGAGGGATTCTGTGAGGCAGTGGTAAAGAGGGGGTGCATTCCATATATGTGGAACAGTTGGTGCCAATACATAGAGGTGGGAAAGGACTGCAATAGAAGGGGAGCTGGACCACAGAGGGAGGGAGGGGGAATAATGGCCATTAGGATCTGAAACAGGTTGGGGCCGGGTTGTGAAGGGCTTGCCAAGCTAAGCAGATGTTTGGGCCCACAAACGAGAGGGCCACTGGGGACGAATGGGGAAGGCATGTGGGCGAAGCTGTGCTTAAGGAGTTACTTTGGCATTGGTGGGTGTGTAGTATGGACTGGCAGTCTGGAGCTCTTTCTGTGCCTGATGGTCCCAGAACATAAGCCCCAAGGGATCACTACAGCAAAGGACATTTTTAGTGCATGGTGTCATGGAAAGTGTGCTGGCTTTGGAGTCAGAGGAAGTAGGTTCCCTACCAGCTCTGCTGATGGAGGCTCTCAAAGAGACCCTTCACCCTGGGGGCCTCCTTTTCTTCATCCACAAAACAGAAAGGTTGGCCCAGAGGAGCTCCAGGATAGTTGAAGAAACCTGGACAGATGAGGAAACTGAGGCACAGCAGCCTAGTCAGGGTCATAGACCTACAATACTGTGTCTTTATTTAGGGTGAGAAGCAAGTTGGGGAAATACCACCTTAGCCTTGGTTTGGTGATTAATTCTGCTGGGGGTGGGGGAAAGTCACTGTTGAGTCCAAAAGATAAGGACACATGCAAAGTGTTTCAGAAACATTGCTGTCAGCTGGGCTAGAAACCAAGAAAGATCTGTACATCTAAAGAGAATTAAGATCCAGTTATCTAGAGTGTTCTGGGCCCATCCTTGCTGGAGGTGTTACTCTTCTAGTCTAACCAAGGGGAACATGAATGTAGAAATGTTAGCAAAGAAGTGGGTTGGGTAATGGGAATGAACAACCAGTATTGGGCTGGGAAAACTGCCGGAGATGCAGGTTTGGCCCCACCAAGTGTAATAGTAATGGAATATAAAGATCCCCCTGTATTGACTTGGTTTTCAAATTGATTGTGTTAAAACCCAGAGCTTGTGAATCCCACTTGTGGGATGGACTTGTTGATGTGAAAAGAGAGGGCTGAACTGGGAGGAGCTGGTGACGTAAATTTAGAGAGACACGAGAAAAGAGAGAGGCAGAAGAACTTTTTGGAAGCAGCACCCTTGGAGGCAGAGAGAGACAGAGAGGACTGCTGAGGGCCACATTGAATTGCCCAGGACTTTTGAGAGCTGCCAAGGACTGAGGAGACATGGCTGTTATGCTGGTACTTTGTCTGTCTGTTTTGGTGTTATTTTGCCAGATCTATCCAGTGGTGAAGGACAGTGCTGTTGTTGCAGAGGTCTTGAAACCTTGCTGTTGGTTCAGAGCTCCAGAGACTGTTCTGCAGACAGAGAGTGAATTCTGTCCACTGGTGAAGGACAGTGCAGTTGTTGCAGAGGTTCTGGAACCTTTCTGTTGGTTCAGAAACCCTGAAGCAGGATTTTCTTGTTGTATGTTTACAGAAATCCTGGAAGGGGGTTTTGCTAATGTTTTCAGGGGTCCTAGGACTGTTCTGCAGACAGAGAATGAATTAATGAAGAAACTGGCAGTGTATCTTGTGGCCTTGTTAAAGCTTTGTCTCCCCAGAAACTAAGATTGCTGAGAACTTGCCTGTGTCAAGATGAAGAAAAGACCTCCATTTGGGTATTAAATGCTGTGCTTAAGCTTGTTGTAACTCTGGGGTAGATTCAATTGTGATCCAAGGGTGGGGAACTTTTGACCTTTTTGTGTTCTATGATTGAATAAATGAATGTACTTTACTTATGATTGGAAACTAATCTCCATTTGAGAAGAGGGGCTTTGTGGTGGACCAAATGAAGGTACAGCCTAGGGGTGGCATAGTACTTAGAAGAGGGTCTTTTGAATTGACTAAATGCATGATAATGTCCAGGGGTGGGGTAGTACTTGGAGATGATTGAATCACACTTAGTAAATGCTGTATTTGGAATGATGTCACGTTTTGATCTTCTCTGTTCTTAATTTGTCACTGAATAAAATGGAGAGCACCTATGCTGGTATTTTGAACCTTGGGAAGTTGCCTTTGCTTGGCATTATAACAAGAAGCAGCCCCAACTTCGCTGTCTTCCCCACTGTCGCCTGTGCCTCTGTCCTGGGTCATCCAAGATGAGATACAAAGATTATTTTTTTTAATGATGAAACAAGTGATTGATAGCAGCCCCTCAGGATGTTGCAAGAAGGAGCGAAATTGCTGGCAGAGGCAGCCAGCAGCGATGAAGCCACCTTGTTTATAAAAATCCTCATCACAAAAACACGAAAACACAGATGTTTTTGTCTACCAGTTTACTTGTGATGCTTCAGTTGTATTTGGGGCTTGCCTTTTTGTCCCTGCACAACATAGCTTCCCGCTCTGGGAGTCTGGCGTCCTATGTAAAATTCTCTTCTGCTAGTGAAATCACATTTAAGGAACTGGAAAAAGTATGTTCTCCGAGGATGTTTATTCTCTTTTCACTTCCTGATTTTTGTCTCTCTTGTGATGAAAGGCTGGGGGTAATAAGGCCCCATTGATACACTTTCTTTGAACTAAGGACTATAATCTGTCCCAAGTTTCTTATCTCTATTGCCTGACAGCTGATTGTCAGCAAAGGCTCAGCAGCTGTGTCCCCTGGAGCTGGCCAGCTCTGCTAACACTGCCGGCCTTTACTCAGAGGGCAATATGGTATTTTTTAGTGCTGCTGAGTTCAAGAAACAGCCCACAAATGCCAGGATATGATCTGGGGGAAGAAAACGGAATGGAACATATTTTAGAGTCAGGTGGTGAATAATTGCCATATGGGAGGGGAGGTTTCATATTCTTACAAATTAGGTTTTGCTACAAACCTTCACATTTGAATGTCGGGATATATACAAAAATATGTGTTTACTAGACCTGGGAGACAGAATGTTAAATTGGAGCTGGTTTGACTGAACCTTGACGTTCATGAAGGGAAGTGATGTGCAAGAATCCTCCTGGAAAGGGAGCCCGGGGCCAGGCCAGGAAGGATTCTCGGTGCCAAGCCAAGGAGCCTGTGTTTTGTCCTAATGGGAGCTGCTAAAAGAGCGCTGCGGTCAGCCCTGTATTCTAGGAATGGTCATTTGGCCAGTGTTTGGAAGATGAATTGGAGAGGGGAGAAACTAGGTCCAGGGAGAGGAGGTAGGAAGCCAATACAGTAATCTAGCCAATGAATAGTGACAGCCTGAACTATGATGGCTTATATGGAGATGTGGGGTAGACTGATGATACTTCCTTGTCTTTATCTTCCACATCCCCCCTCCTTTAATTGGGCTTGATATAGAATTGAAAATATTCTTTTTGTATCTAGAGCAATAGAAGGTTAGATATGATATTGTTTTTGTTGGGTCATTTTTAGTCCTGTACAACTCTTTGTGACTCCTTTTGGGGTTTTCTTGGCAAATATACTGGAGTAGTTTGACATTTCCTTCTCCAGCTCATTTGACAGATGAGGAAACTGAGGCAAACAGGGTAAGTGACTTTCCCAGGGTCACACAGCTAGTAAGGGTCTAAGGCTGGATTTGAATACAGGTCTATCTGCCTCCAGGTCCAGTGCTCTATCCACTGAGCCACCTAGGTGCCTCCTAAGACCCTAGAAATGATTTGGTCCAATCACTCATTTTAGAAATAAAGAAACCGGGGGGTGGAGCCAAGATGGTGGAATAAAACTTGTCTGAGCTCCCACTCCAACCACCTCCAATACCTGTAAAATATGACTAAACAAATTTTAGAGCTACAGAACCCAAAAAGTGACAGAGAGAAACAAATCTCCCGCTAAAGCCAGCCTGGCAGGCCAGCAAGAAGGGTCTATCGCATCAAGCTGGGAGCCAAGCACAGTTGTGCGTGAGCCAGTGATCCCAGACCCAGGGTGGCCCCAACCAGTGGCCCAGACCTGGCCAGAGCAGATTTCAGGAAAGTGAATCACCAGCTGCTGTTGAGGTTTCCAGACTTCTCAACCCATAAACGCCACAGAGAAAGTAAAAGGTCAGTGGATAACTTTGTTGGAACCGGGTAATGAAAGAGTGGGGTCTGGCCCCTGCCCGCGGGGTGAGAGATGGTGGAGGCACAGCAGCTGATGTCACATGGCTGCCTCCAGAGCTCCTGGCCTGCAGATTATAGGGGGACCAAGCAGCCATTTGGAGGGTAATCGCTCTTGCTTTGACCTGCTTGGATCTGGGTCACAGTCTTGGGTGGTGGTCCTGTAGTGAGAAATGCCGGTGTGCCAGAGCTTATGGTGGCTGTAGAGAGGATGTCCTCCTCAGACCTCTGACAACATTTGCAAAAATCCCAGCATCTGGGACACAGCTCTTTCCACTCTAGAAGCAGAGTTCTACCATGGCAAAGAGTTCAAAAGTCAGGTAATTGGCTGGCAAGATGAACGAGCAGAGGAAGCACAATCAGACCATAGATTCTTTTTTTGGGGACAAAAAGGATCAAAACATGGAACCAGAAGAAGTCAACAAAGGCAAAACTCCTGCATCAAAAGCTTCCGTGAAAAAGGAGCTCAAGAAGGATTTTGAAAAGCAAGTAAGAGAAGTGGAGGAAAAATTGGGAAGAGAAATGAGAATGATGCAAGAAAATTGTGAAAAATGAATTAACAGCCTGCTAAAGGAGACCCAAAAAAATACTGAAGAAATTATCACCTTAAAAAATAGACGAACTCAAATGGCAAAAGAGGTCCAAAAAGCCAGTGAGGAGAAGAATTCCTTAAAAAGACGAATTGCCCAGATCGAAAAGGAATTTCAAAAACTCACTAAAGAGAGTTATTCCTTCAAAATTAAACTGGAGCAAATGGAAGCTAATGACTTTATGAGAAATCAAGATACTATAAAACAGATCTAAACTAACGAAAAAATAGAAGGCAATGTGAAATATCTCATTGGAAAAACCATTGACCTGGAAAATAGATCCAGGAGAGATGATTTAAAAATTATTGGACTACCTGAAAGCCATAATCAGAAAAAGACCCTAGAAATCATCCTTCAAGAAATTCTCCAGGAAAATTGCCCTGATATTGTAGATCCAGGGGGCAAAATAGAAATTGAAAGAATTCACTGATTGCCTCTTGAAAAAGATCCCCAAAATAAAACTCCTAGGAACACTCTAGCCAAATTCCAGAGTTCCCAGGTCAAGGAGAAAATACTGCAAGCAGTCAGGAAGAAACAATTTGAGTTTTGTGGAAACACAATCAGGATAACACAATATCTAGCAGCTTCTACGTTAAGGGATGAAAGGGCTTGGAATATGATATTCTGGAGGTCAAAGGAGCTAGGACTAAAACCAGGAACTGTTTTTCACATGCAACTGGGAAATAAGATGTACAGTCACTGGAGTATCGAAATCCATCTTGCCCTACTAGAAAGTTAGGGGGGATGGAGGAGGATATAAGAAAGCAGATTGGGGGAAGGGGTATTCAGTAGGCTTGCTATCTTGGGGTGAGAGTAGGAGAAAGATAGGGAGAAAATTTGTAACTCAAAATCTTGTGGAAATGAATGTTGAAAACTAAAAATAAATTAAAAAAAAAAGAATGTCAGCAGAAGACCTGAGAACTACAAAAAAAGAAAAAAGAAATTAAGAAACCGAGGCCTGGGGATGTTTTAACTTGATAGAAGTTATGCAGCCAACTATGGTAGAACTGAGCTGAGACCCTTGACTCCTAGGCCAGTATTCTTTCCACTATAGAAACAGCTTTCATTCAAATTTTAAGGACTTTATTCATTTCAAAAGCAAAGGAATTTAATTTGTTTTTGGCATACAACTTAGTGATCCCATTTCTTTTTGCGTTTGACATGACTGCCCTGTGGTATTTCCAAGGCTGAGCAGTCACTGTGATTCATCCAAGTAACTAAATGGGTCATTGTTGATCCCCCAGTGTTTTCATCATCATCTCAGTTCATTGTCACTCCTGTGCCTGGACCAGACCTGATGAGAACTATGTAGAAAGTGAGCTTGAAATCATTTTCTGACTGGGAAATACTCAGAATTCAGTTATGGTTAGGACCTCTTGTTTCCATTAGAATGAAAGCTCTTTGAGTGCAGGGACTTTGTCTGTTTTTTCTTTATTTTCTTCAGTATCTTCAGTGCTTAGCACAGTTCTTGATATATAGAAAACACTCAGTAAATCCCTTTTGATTGGTTAATTCTTAATAATAATTATTATTATTTATTATAACCGAAATTTATATAGTATTTTAGGCTTACAGAGCTTTTATATGTCTGCATGTGTATATATGTATGTACACACACACACACACGCACGCATATATAAAACCTTACCTGAGCCTCACGATAACCCTGTAAAGTAGTTAGTGCAAATATTATTATTCTCATTTTGCAGATGAGGAAGCTGAGTCTCAGTGATGTGTGTGGGGTCATCCAGCTAGTAAAAGACCCCACGTGCAACAGTCTTCTGTGCGTGCTCTGCTGTCCCCCTTATTTAGGGCATAAGGGCCTAGCAGATGAGCAGACAAGAAAAGCAAGGCCCTTGTTCGCCCTCTTCTTAGCTCTGAGGCCAGCAGACTCATTCACTGCCCTTCCTGGCTGCCTGTTGATTTCTGTTGACCTCCAAAGACTCGTTGTTGTACAGTATGATGATGAGGTAAGTTTAGAATAAAAAGAGAAGGCATTTGCTACCGTCTGCAAAGCCGTCTCCATTCCAGCGGCCTCCTGATGAGGCCTGTGCTCTGCCTCCCAAGAGAGCCTGGAACTGAAGATGGATAGTTGCTGGCTAGAGGTCTTGGACTTGGTTGATGTGGGAATGTGTTTTGCATGGTAATACATGTTTTTAATGACTTTTTTTTCCTTACATTGTGAATGGTTGGGGAAGGAAGGTAGAAAAGAGAAAATTTGGAACTGAAAATAAAATTCAATTTAAAACTAAAAATTCAATTAAAAGCTGATAAACCTTTTTAAAAGAATGATATTGTCCATTTAAATATTTAGTAAAATCTGTAGAGATATGAAGATGTATGCAAATATAGAATTATATATTATACTAATTCACATAAAGCATTCAGTATTTTTATGTTTGGTATATTATATCGACGTGGCTTACCATTGCAAGAATGGGGAAGGAGAGAATTTAGAACTCAAAATTAAAAAAAAAATACATGTTGAAAATTGTACATGTAATGGGGGGAAATAAAATATTAAAAATAAAAAAGAATTTTTATATTTGAGATGATATTAAAAACATGTCTTTAATTCAGTTTTCCTGTGTTTCATATGATCTGATAGGATGAAAGGAATGATTACAGAACAGTTTATTATTGTGTAAGTGGATAATAATTGTTATATTTGCCTGATGTCAGTATCTAATAACATCCCAAACAACATTTTGAAGAACTCTTTAAATCCTCTGGATGTTGGTCTGTGCTAGTGTGGAATTAGGAGCATTTATCAAATATTAATGTTTTCTAATGGAAAGTCTTCACTCTAGGCAGATCTCTGTGTCAGAGAGAGGCAGCCTCTCAATAACATTTGTTAGATATTTCCTTGAACCAAAGTTATAAAGATATAATATTCAGATTATTATTTAGATTAGCCAGATAACCTTTGTATTATTAAATTCACCAAATATTTATTGAGTATCTTCCAGGATCTCTGAAGTATGTTTTTCAGTTCTCTCTTCACTGTGTTAATAGCCTAGGGAAAGTGTTTCTCTGGTATCAAACCCTTTCTTTCTGGTTGTACAATATAGAGATTTCACACTTTTTCAAGTTATCCAGGTCTTCTGAGTTTTCTTTTTTCATCTTAGTAGTTCTGATTAGCAGCAGTCAAAGGGAGGGAGTAGTTAGATTTCAGATCAGTGCACTTTGCTGCCTTTTGAAAGCTGCGGCACACGAGAGAGGAAAGTGATGAAAATCAGAGATAGAAGTGAGGTTCAGGATAATCTGTGGGTTTTGCTGTTTGTGCCATCTTGTCTGTTTATGTGAGAAAACTGAGAGTTAGCAGCAGTTTTGGTCCAAGATAACCACTTCAGAATCAGAGGGATCTCTAAAAAGAAGAATTCTCACTGGGAATTCCAATACCAAACCTTCATGAAGCTCCTGGTACTGGCTGCATGAGGATCCAGCCCATCCAATTGAGTAAACATGTTGTGGGCTTCTTTAGACACAGTCAGGCCTCTGGGAAAACCTCAGTGGAAAAAAACATTGTCTTTGCTCTTAAGGGGCTTGTGGGAGAGGAGTGTGTGGGCTGATGAGGGGGCATATAGCATGCACTCTATGATGTGAGGGCTATGGAACAAAGAGGGCAGAAAGCTCTGAGCAAACCTGACGAGGGTCAGGGGTTGGAAAGAGGGGACAGAACGATGGGCCAGGTGCTGGACACTCAGGTGCTGCTCTCCAGTGTCTGTCTAGAGGCCCCTAATTCCTTGTTAATCAGGGGAAATGGAGCAGTTTTAAGATGCTGGCTAGGACAGTCGCAGACCTCAAGGTCACATGGGTCACATGTGCCAGAAATGGGATTTGAACTCAGTGTTCTTCCCACTACAGCAGTGGCCCCCTCAAGGCCCCGAGTTTCTTGATCTGTAAAAAGGAGCTTGGTCTAGAGTGATCTCAAGTGAATGTGAACAGGATTCTCGCTCCTTTTGCATACCCAAAGCTCATTCATACCTAGATGAAGGTAGTGGGAGGACAGCAGAGGAGAGCCCTAGGGCTGGCCTGGCAGGTGCTGTTCAGATGCTGGGGGGCTTTGCTTGTGTGGCCTTGAGGGAATCCTTCATGTCTCTGGGCCTACAGATCCACATCGATCAGGAGACGGAGTTGTCCACCTGCCAGTGCTGGCTTGTTCCAAAGATCCTTCAACTCTTACAGCCTCTGACGTCCATTAAAACTTAGCTCACCCTGTGATAAAAATCTTACTCATTTGGACTAAGTGGATGGAAATCCAGGCTAATGAGAGAAGCTTGGCTTTTTGAAAGCTGTTTTAATATTTTCTAGAAGAGGCAATGACAAACCAGTTGAACAGAGTATTCCCTTGGGCTGCTCGTAATGGAATAAGCATGATAAACAATTACTCTGTTTGGTAGTGGGCTCTTCTAAAGTGCTGGAAGATTATTTGTTCTTTTAAGTGGTTTCAGTGATCAGGCTTTCACTTTTCATTTGATTAGCTCCACCATAATAGTTTACAAAAGTAAGTCTAAGGACCAATTCAGTTCAGTTCAACAAACATCGATTAAGCTCTGACTGTAGGAGGCAGTGTGAGCATAGAACTCAGACTCACAAGGCTTGAGTTCAAATTCCATCTCTGCTGCTGACCCTCTCTGTGACTTTGGGAAAGTTACTGAACCTCTCTGGGTCTCAGTTTTCCTGTCTGTTAAATGAGGAGTTGGGCTAAATGGCCTTTAAGAACACCAAGATGAAGCAGAGCTCACAACTGTGTGTGGATGAGAGAGGGAGGGGAGAAAAGGAGGGGACGAGAGAGAGTGTGTGTGAGTTGGGGGGATGAGGGAAGAATATGAGTAATTCAGAAATAGATGTAATACAAGGTAGGACAAAGAAGGATTCAGGCTTCGAGGGGGTGCAAGGGCACCTGATTTGGATCTTGAGGGAAGAGAAGGATTTTCTCAAGCAGAAATGAGAGAGGATGTGGGGATGTCCTCTCCAGATGCATAGAAGCAGGAAGAGAGTTAATGATCAGACCTCTGCTTTGGGATCTGTAGTTTAGCAGCTTTTTGTAAGTTGGTTTGGCAAAGGAAGAGACTAGAAGCAGAGAGGCCAGTAAGGAAGCTATTCCAGTGGTCCCAGCAGAAGGTCATGTGGGTCTGAACTAGGGGAGACGCTGTATGAATGGAGAGAAGGCTAATGGGATAGAGACTGGCAGACGCATCAACAGGACCAATTGGTTCTTGTGGGTGAGGGAGGGTGAAGGATGTAGACTGGTTTGAAGGCCACAAACACGGGTGTCTAGAAGGATGATAAGGCCCTTGAGAGAAGCAGGAAAGTTAAGAAGGGGTAAGTAGGGGGAATCATAATGACTTTGGTTGTGACGTGCTGAATTCAAGATGTCTCCAGGACAACCAGTGGTGATATGGAACTGTTGTTTGAGAGGGAGGGGCAGCTGGGTATTGAATTAGCCCAGCTCTGGTGCTCCCTCTTCCATGGAACCTTCCTGATTCCTTCCCCCCCTCCCCCCCACTGATGTATATTGGGTGTCTCATTGTCCTCTTGCCTTCTCCCAATAATAGCAGCCAACATTTAGGTATCAGTGGAAGATCTGCAGAGTGCTTTTATATACACTGTTGCATTTGATCCTTATGACAGGTATCCCATTTTACAGATGAAAGAACTGAGGCCGAGAGAGGTGAAGGTCCTCCCTTGGGCAGGAGGGGGTCTCCAAAGCCAGGGTTTTGTGGCTCCAGGCCCAAGACGCTTTCCCACTGTACTGCTCAGTCTCTTGGAATAGGACTTTACTGAATGGACCTGCTTTTTTTTTTTTCAAATGGATTTTATGTATTACTGTGAAACCTTTTCATTGCCATTCTACCAACACTTAATGGATATTTATGGTCTTGTAGCAGTTAGAATTTGATTGGGATTTTATTTTATTTTATTTTTTGCCTTTTGGAGAGCTGTTGGGGTTAAGTAACTTGCCCAAGGTTACACGGCTAGTTTCTTTGTGTAGGTGTTAAGTGTCTGAGGCTGGAACTCAACTCAGGTCCTCCTGATTCTGGTGCTGGCGCTTTTACTCACTGTACTACCTTGCCCCTGATTGGAATTTTAAAACTCTGTTTTGGTTCACATTGAATAAAACTGTGTTGGAGAAGGGCAGTTTGGGAAGTAGGCCCCTTTGGTTATGGTCCTAGGTTATTTTATGCTGCTTGAAATACCAATTTAAATGATTTTTTTTTCTCCATTTAAAAAGTTTGACCCATTGGGTTCAGTTAGAAGTTTGGAAAAACTGGCTAGATTGGAGACCTGCCGCTGTGTATTTTGGTTAATCTTTTGGAGCCCTTATTTTTTTTTAAGCCACAGCACATCTTTTGTTTGTTTGTTTTGTTATTGTTTCCCCTGAGCCTGGCCACAGCCCTGGCTCTGGTTGCATGATCAGACAGGCTGTTTTTGTGCAGAAATAGCCCTCCCCCCACACCGTGGTAGCACTGAGGGACCTCGGGTTAAGCCCCAGTGTTTCCGGTCTCAGGCAGCCCTGAGCTCGGCCTTGTCTGCCCCCAGGGGTGCAGAGCACCAGGCCAACCACAAAATGAAGCACATGTGTTTCTCTGTCAGGTTCATCTGAGTCGTGCCCTGGTTCTTCAGAATCCCTGGGTCATGCAAGGCCAGTGAGGCAGGCATTAAGTAAGCCCGCTGAAACTCCAGACCCACCTGCCCCAGTGCAGCGGCTTGGCCCAGCTGGGGAGAAGTGGGCACGGTGATCAGACTGAGAGCTCCCCGTTTCCAAAAGCAAAGATGGTATTTGTCATCCTGAGAAGAAAACTGGGCCCGCAGTTCAGGTCAATAAGGATTGGCCAGCCAGCAGCTGATTAGTATATACAGTGGTATACACAAAAATCATATTTTCATATTAGATTTCATTCTCTGAAGAAAGCCCCTTGAGAACTAATGGAGCTTTTCCTTTAGTCACCAAACTTAATATGATGAAATCATAATCTTTTTCTGGAATGTCCTTCCTGCTTCCCCTCTTTACCTTCTGAAAATGTCCTTTATTGGCCAGACCCTCATGCTGTCTCCTTCATGAAGCCCTCCCAGGTTCCTCCCTGCTCCCTCCCACTTGCGTTTTGTCCAGGCCTTTGAGCTGACACCTAATTATGTTATGGTTGACTTTGTTGTTCAGTAAAAATCAGTGGTGCTGCCCTGCCTCTTTTCAGGGCTTTTTAAGTAGTTTGGAGGAGCTTCCATCCATGTAGTTTGTAGGTGGGGTGAAGTCCTTTTCTTACAGCAGCTCTGGTTTCACTTATTAAATATGAATTCACATTCACTCCCCTAAGTCCTGGTGCTTCTTGACATGATGAATTGAGCTTACTGCTGCGGTGTTGTAGGTAGAAATGTTGGGTTGGTGTTTGCCTAGCCTAGGGCTGCTGTGGCCTCTACTGGACTTTAAAAACCAGTCTTCCTGTGATCATCGTCACCACATACTTTCTAAACATAAAATATTTTGTGATCATCCTCCTGGGGACATTTACAGCTGGCAGAAGGCTGTGTAGCAAGGACATCACCAGTGTATACACTGGGCCAATGTATCCTTGTAATGACAAAATTTAATGCATTGCATTTGTAGCAAAATGTAGAGGATAAGTGACCCAATGAAATCATAAGATCTCAGTTCTTTAAGTGAATGAGACAGAAGCTGGTAGTTAGCAGTTTAGATTGGCATGAGGGGTGTAGACCTTTTCTCATAAGCAGGTTACTTAAGCAGTGAGGCTGGGTTTTACTTCCATGGGCCCCTTGGAGTTAATGCTGTTGATTGGGCGGGAGGAACATGACAGAGACAGGGGAGTAAGGATTCCTAGGAATGGGAAGAGAGACTCAGCCTGGGATTTCACTGGTATAGGGAACTCCCAGATGAGGAAGCTCCCTCTACCAGGGTTCAGTGGTGCCTTCTCTGCAATCTCTAATCTTAGAGAACTGCCCAAAGCCCTGAGAAGTTAAAAGGCCAGTGGAGCATCAGCTGGCCACCACGTGCCTGAGGTGACCTTTGAGACCAGGGCTCCCTGGCTTCGGGGTGTCTCTCATAAAGCAGAGCTTTTGTAGAATGGGAAATCAGTGTAGTTTCTCATTTTTAAGGCTGACTGATAGAGATCCTGCCGAAATGAGGATGAGGAAGCTGAGTGGCCACTTGTTAGGGGAAAGGAACTCAGATTCAGAAACCACTCACCGCCACCCTCCCCTGCTGACTTCACAGCTGCCCCTTTGCATTTGAGTTTCCTGATTAATGGCACAGTCACTTTCTTGGTCATAAAGAAAATTCAGAGGAAAGTGCTGCTGGGCACTTAGTCCTGTCGTTCTCTGCCCTGGTTAGACCCCATCCAGAGTTTGGTGTGTAGTTCTGAGTGCCAGAATTTAGAAATGACATTGATTATCTGGAGAATGTCCAAAGGGGCACAGACAGAATTCTGAAGGGCCACAAGTCCATGCCATGGTGAGAATCAGTGGAAGTTCTTGGATTAGAGAGGAGAAGCCGGGGAGGGGGGGGCTGCAGCATGATAGTTGTCTTCAGGCATTTCAAAGGCTGTGGTGTGGAAGGGTGATTAGATTGGTTCTTGAGGGCAGAACTAGTAGCAATGGATGAGAATTGGGAAGAAGAGGATTTGGGGTGGCCAGGGAAAACTTCCTGCCCTGTAGCGCCTTCTGAAAGTGGAATTGGTGGTCTCAGAAGGTCTTCGTTTCTCCCTTACTGGAGATACTCCAAAGACAGGTGACCACTGACTGTTGTCATATGTGTTGTAATGGGGATACTTTGGGAGACGTGGGTTTAGCTAGAAGGCAGACAGACACTCTTGTCACTGAGCCTCAGCGAGTTTCCACATGGCCAGAGGCCCTGTGCCACTTCTAGCCAGTAGGCAGCAGTGCAGCTGCCACGAGAGCCAGGAGAGTCATCTGGGTCCTGGAGGCTAGGATATGGTTGAGCATACACACACAAAAAAGGAAAAGTAGGGTAGGAGTCTTTTTAAAAGAGCGTTTTTTATTCCGTATCAGAATGTACTGGGGAGAAATTTCTTTGAAAAATACATGTGGGTTTTTAAAAAAAATCCTTGAGAAGTCACCAGCAAAACTTGTCTTCTGTTTATATGAGCCCCAGACTTAAGAAGAAAAGATGACACTTTGACCCAACTTGTTGTTAGCTTCACCTTTCAGTTTTGAGTGTTTGATTGTGAAGATTGATATCAGTATCTTGGTCTGATGATTTGACACTTGTTCATGTGAAAGCAGGAGGCATTGTGGTATGGTGGAGAGAGAGCTGGCTTTGGGCCCAAGGCCTGGGTTCAGGTCCTACTTCTCATTCGTCCTGGTTGTATGACCCTGGCAGAGTCCCACTGTCTGTCAGTGCCACACAGCTCCCTAAGACTGCAAAGGGCAAGACGGTGCCGACTCGCATCTGTAGCCCCCCATACAAATGAAACCACAGGTCCAATCTCTATTTCTTGTGCCTTTCACGTGAAAGTAAATGAAAATGCCAAGGACTCAGAGGATCTTAGCAAGAGGCTTCAACTCATTCACTCAGTTTGCTCTCAAGTAAGGGAGATGAGACCTGCAGAAATGAGCATGATCCAGAGTAGACCCGGAGTGTAAGAGAATGCAGTCCCACCTGAGGCCCAGCGATGCACCCCCAGCATGACCCCCAGCTGGCTCAGCCCTCATATGCTCTGGCTTTGAACCTTAGAATGGGAGAAGGTCACCTGGGTCAGTTAAACAGCCTGGGGGGGCAGAGGGGAGCACAAGAATAAGAACTGAAAACATCGGAGAATCAGGTGGCTGACATTTATCACTGCCTTCCCAGCCCTAGTTGAGTGCCAGAGGCAGTAGGGTCCCACCCCTCCCAAGAAAGCTGGTACTTTTGTTAGATTCCAAGCCTGTGGAAGGAAGGCAGTGACTGTATCTGCTGACACCCAGTGCTGTGTGTGTGCAAGCACTTAATGTGTCCTGTTTAATGGAGTGATGTTCCCTGGCACTCTTCTCTCCACTCTCACTTCTTCTAAAAGGTGTTTGTTAAACGTATGAAACCAAACTTTATCTTTTGGCAATCTGTGCCTCTATCTTTTTTTTAACCTGTGATTATTGGCAGAACTTTCAGTGAACCCAGCAACTTCTGTGATCTGAGAGGATGGAAAATGGTGTGGCCTTTCACTTCCTCTCCCTTCCTTTAGCACTAAGCCCAAAAGACAGCCGCTGTGAGGGCCTGGTCTTCCCTCAGCCAGAATGTCCGTAGCAGTATCCTAACTCAATTCTAATCATCCTTTGGGACTGTCATTCTCTTGAAAGATTTAATTACCCAAGTATGGCTTCTGAGCTGAATAGAGTTAAGTGATTTCTCTGCTCCAGTTTAAAGAGATGGAATTTTTACACATTTCCTTCACTAATACTAGAGAAGAGATCGTTTAGATAATGTGTTCCACTGGTTTGCAGCATTTAAGGAACTTGATTACAGAATTCCCAAGTCAGTTCTGCTTCTCTCTTGCTTTCTCTGTCAACTCATCAGTCAACCATTAACCTGAGGGCAGATGCATGAATCTCCGACCTGCAGACTCTGGGTCTGTGGAACCCTGAAGTTCTTGGACCTAAGGACATGTAGAAATGCCTACTTTAAATGAAAGCCTCCTTTCTTACTGTTGTCATTCTCTTAATTTGAAACTTTTCTGACTCCTGGGTAATGATTCCTGTTAGCCAGATGTTGTTTGATAGCTCTGTAATAACAAATTGAGGGTGCTTGTTCTAGCCTGACTGGCATTCATTCTTTTGATGTGGAACAACCAGCCTAATAAGGCCTTATCATGAAGATGCAGTTTGACACTTGGCTTTTCTCTTTTTTGTTATGCCATTTGCCATATGGTAAGGCCCTGGCCAGGGGAAGCAGCTGGACTGCCTTTAGTTTAAAGGTTTGAGGCCTTGGAGTTTTCAGTGAAGATGAACTTTCCTGCTCAGATTTCCCTTCCTGGATGTGATTGATCTGTGAACGATTTTCACTTTGGGGCTTTTCATAAAAAATATTCTTCAGCATTACCCGGCCTGGCCCAGATTGCTTGTGCTGAGCTGTCATTTAGAGGTTTTGGATTTGCTCATGTCAAAAAAAAAAAAAAAAGCACTTGGAGGAACTGGGTTAATATGCAAAAATCTGCTGGGGTTGTGTGCTCCTAACCCTCAGATTTTCTGCTGATTAGGTTGGAGCCAGCTTTCTACATAAAGCAGAGAGTGAACTGAAAATCCAGTATCACACATTACCTTTAAGTAAAGGAGGATTTGAGCCAGTGCTGCCTATGAGTTTGTTTGGGCCTCATTGTTACCTGTGGCAAAGCCAGTGTAGAGCCTTCGTCCTAGCCCAGAACTGTGGAAGAGGAGCCTTGGAGAGGGGCGGCTTGACCTTGAAGCAAGAAGTTGCTAACAACCTATACTTTCTACTTTTACAGCGAAAGCCTCTTAGGAGGCAGATTTAAGGAAAGCAGGGACTTTCGGTTAAGTCCCTGAGATAATCAGACTTGTCCAGTGACATCACCCCATTAAAATCTTGGTCCAGGTTCTCTCTCTTTCCTTTTGCCCTGTTGGTAGTGGGCTCTAGCCCTTCAGATCACCGCATGTTTACTTTTCCACCGAGTGGACTGGAAGATTCTTGAGGGCAGGGACTGTTTCACTTTTGTCTCTTTATTTCTATCATCTAGGATGGTGGCTTGTTAATTTGGGGGTGTGGTTGGGAAGGAGAGGCCAGACCTGTGATTTCATCTACATTTATATATTGTACATTTATACAGACAGGCAAAGGTCTAGAACGCCTTGTCTCTGCCTGATTTACCTCTTGTCGCTAACTGCTTTCTGCAGTTAGGCTTTAAAATTCTGCCTCCTTGGATGATGGGGAGGGACGATGACGTGCCTCAGCCTGAGGCACCGCGGCTTTGATTTTTTGGTCAGTCCCTGCATTTGGACAGCTTTTCACTCCACGTAGTTTGGCGATGATGAATACTTGGTACAGTGACATCTACTAGAAATGTCCAACTTTTAGCATCACATTTTTGTCCGGAAGGTTCCCGTAACTGTCTGGTCTCTGGCCATGCTCCCTCATCAATAGGATTTCCTGGTGGAGTAACTGCTTAACATGCTCTTCAGTGAAGTCACATCGCTGTGGGAAATCCGCATCCTTTGAGGGACCAATACAGTGTTTGGTGCGACTGTCTCTTTGACTTGAAGATCATACTCAGTTCTGCTCAGGAGCGAGAATGACGGATGGAAGGTCGACAGAAACATAGCAAGGTGCTTGTGCCGTCTCTGAAAGATGGCACGTTTTAAATCCATCATGCTTGTCATTGTGTTGCTGTCATGTTTTAAATCAAGAATGGTATTCCACGTGAGCATCAAATACTCTAGCGATTTTAATTTAAAAATTTTTCTTGATGCCTTTTGCTTTTTGCCCTTCAGACTTTTTCGGATGCTCTCTCTCTCTCTGGCTCTCCATACCAGCAAGTCCTCTTGTAAACCCTTCATGACAAAGGACCAGGCTTGGCAGCATATTCAGATAGCATTCCTTACTCATGGCCCTCCACTTGTGCAACAGTCCACAGAACACCAATGATAAAAGAATGATCAAAGGAGAGTGATTTGCCCCAGGACCATTTTGATCTGAACTTCATCTTACATGCTAAGAAGAAGAATTTTCCTATGATGTTAATAGTATTTACATAATGCATTTTACATGTGTTATCTCACCTGATTTTCACCACAACCCTCCTGTTATTAGTCCTTTTTTACAGGGGAGGAATCCGATGCTGTGAGGTGAAGGGTCATGACCGTACAAAAGTACCTGACATAGATTTGAACCCAGATCTTTGTGAGTCTGGCTCTCTCCACTAGGAACCAGCTGCATCTAATCTCTAAGGACCTAGTCTTGCTTCAGTCCATGGGCTCATTCAGTTACTGAGCAGTTAGGAAAGCGCTTTCTAGATCGAGGACAATCATTCTTTCATGTAACTCAGTAGTCAAGGTTTAGAGTAAGAGACAGAACAGACTCAGACTAATAGTCTTGGAGGACAGTGTTGGAGAAAGGTAATTTGAAAAAACAATGTATATTCACACTTACAGTCTCCTTGCCTTTGACGTTTCAATAAGATTAAGTCATACTTACATAGCACTTCAGGGTGAGATAGGTAGTACAACTATTATCCCCATTTTACAGAGAAAAAAGGCTCTTAGAGGTTAAAGGCTCCCTTGTGACTGCACAGTTAGTGTCTGAATCAGAATTTGAATCTCTGTTGACTCCAAATCCTGCTCTTTAGCCACTTTTCTGGCTCCCTTCTTTAAGAGATGTAAATTCCCATTTGGTACAAGCTAATTAGACATGCCTTCTTTCCCCGAAGAAGGAAGGGAGACAGTGAATGGAAGCCCCCAGTGACTGATGAATATCTCTCAGTGAAAGCCCTGACTCTAACATACTCTGATTAACCTTTTTGTTTAACCTTATCTGACCCAGTTAAGACTGCCTTTCTAAGAGGCTCCAGCTCCCTGTCTACCCCAGCGTAAAACTGCTCATCCCCCAGCCTCTGCCAGCCAACAGAATTAATCATCTGCCTAGACAGCGCTGGGAGCTTAGCGCACAGGTACACATGAGTCTTCATTCCCCTAACCCAGGTCGAAGTGAGGACTTGTGGAGACAGTGAGAAGGGGCACCCCCATCTTGTATCCTTACAGAACTATGGTCTTTAAATTGGTTTGTGAGCTATCTCTATGGCTATCTGGATCAGCTTAGCGTGAGCTTGTCTGTGTTCCTTATGTTCCTTAGTCCTGACCATCCCCCACCGCCATGGGAAACTACAAAGTCCAATAAGGTCCTTTGCTCTTTGGGCAGTTTTCATCCTGGTGCCCACCTCCTGCTCCTCCTTCTCCACACACTCTAGTCTCAGACATTTGTTGCCCTCTCTTCCCAGTTTTCATACCTTTCTGGGTGCCTCTTAGTATCTCGAGCGATTCCTTCCCTTCAGACCCTGTTCTTGACCTCCTCTACACTCCCTTAAATTATCTCCTCTGTGGATCCCTTCCAAATCTGTTTCACCTGGCCTCTCTCCCATACTCAGGATCTGCTCAATAAAGTCATCCTCCTGATCTTAGTGTTCAGAGATCTTTAGAACCCAGCCCCAGCTGACCTTCTCAGCCCTCTCTCATACGACTCCCAGACAAATGGACACGCTTGCTGTTCCTCAGCTGTAAGCCTTGCTTCCTTGCCACTTTTTCCTGGCTCCTACAGTTGTCTGTGTACATGGAATGAATGCCTTCTTCTTCCTCTTCTCCGTTTCTGCCCGTTAAAAATCCTCATCCTTCAAAGCCCAACTCAAATATCATCTCTCCCCTGAAGTCTTCTTTATTCTCTTCTCCCTCCTTCCATGCAAAAGCATACATCTTTCCCTTCTCTGAACTCTTTAGAGAGCTTTGTGTGTGTGTGTGTGTGTGTGTGTATATATATATATCTTTTATACACTTAGACACTTTATATTATACTTAGTGTAACATATTACACTAATATATTAATTTATAGTATGCATTTTTGTGTTCTAATCTTATCATTCTAATACGATTGAATGCCTCTGGAGAGTGGTAACCAGGTCTCATTTGTGTTTGTATTATAGGGTGGTGCCAGGCACAGATGTGCTTGGCAAATGTTTGAATTTATTTAAATTGAATAAAATAAGGCCTGGTCACTACTCCAGGGTTCCCTCTACAGGTTAAGAAGTGAGAAGTATATTAGAACTTCAGATAGTTGGTGAAGAGTCATTACCCCAGATTGTTGCTGGCCAGGGTCAGCCCTGTACCTCAGTCCTGGACATGTGGGAGAATAGCAAGCAGATAAGAAAACAGAATCTTGGAATCCAGCAGGCAGCTGGGCCAGGGGCTAATGGCAAACAGCAAGCTAGCAGGGGACAAGTTGTAGGATTTGGGGGCTGAAAGAACCCTCTAGAGATCTAGTACAAACCCCTGCTTTTATAGGTTAGAAACTAAAATGTGTGCGTGCACACTCACACACACAAACATGCACTCACACGCACACTCACACATGCACTCACACACACACCCAGGAAGTGTGGCCACGGTCATCCAGGTAGGAAGTGCCAGGAGTCTTGCCTGTATAAAACATTTCCATTGATTGCTTAAGGAGGCTGGCTTGCATGGTGCTGTGAGGTGGGGGCAGAAAATGGGAGTTGTTTTCTCAAGGGAATTCCAAACAAGGCAATTCTAGACCTTCTGTGTCTAAATAAGCAAGTAGAGAAATTGGGAAAGAGCATTGAGGTCTGGCTTCCAGTCCCTTCTCTGCTGCTCACTCCCCAGGTCACCTCAGGCAGGGCTTACTTCTCTGAAGCTCAGGCTCCTCAGTTGGAAAAGGAGGGCATTGGATGAGATGCCCCCAGAGGTCTCTTCCAACTTTGTACCATTTGTGATTTGCAGTTGGTTGTGGGGGGGAATCCTCGTGTGTCTTCCCAAACTGGAATTCTGGGTTGTATCTTTCAGCACTTCGGGCCCCCTTCCTTGTGTCTATGCCCCAGTGAACAGGAGAAACACTCACCATGCTCTGGGGCTGCTGGAGCACAACCACACAGGGCCTTGAGAGTTGTGCAACTCGGGCTGTCAAAATGCTGCTTCAGTAACCTGGGGCTCAGTGTTCATTAAGAACCTCAAATTCCCACACTTTGAAATAAGTCAGTACTAAATGCTCCCTGGGATAAAGTGCTGCGACAAATCTTTTGCATGTTAAGTCTCAGACCAACATTTTAGAAACTCCCTGAATAGCCATTGAATGTACACTGACAAGGAGAGCGAAGTGGAAAAGAGTAGGGTCTGAGTTAGAGTCAGGCGTTTGTGAGCAGGCCACAGAACCTCTCAGGGCCCTAAGCCCCCTCACAGCTGTCCAATGAAGCGCTGACACTAACCATTGGTAGAAGTGCTGCTCCAGGTTATTCCTATACCATGAGAGCACAGGTACAGGAGGAAAAAATTAATTCATAAATTAGCGTCAGAATGTGTGTAGGCACACACACGGAGCTCATAGTGGAGCAGCTTCCTTTGTCCTTTAAAGGACTGTCCCCCCACTCAAAACAGGCACAGGAGCAATTTAATCCAGCAAATGTATATGAAGTTCCTACATGTACAAGGGGCTGGGGATGCAAACACAAAACTTAAAATCCAGGTCTTACCCTCGAGAAGCTTCCATTCTGTTGGTCCAGGGGGAAGGAGTGGGGAGGAGATGGGGAATCGGTGGTGGACACAGATGAGTATCATATCAGGTAAGGAGTAATTCAGGGTGGAAGAGAATTTAACAGTCGCTAGGAATACACATATATACATATATACACACACAAGCATTTTCTGGAACGTGTATATACTGACCATCATTCAAAACTCAAAACAAATGAACACGCTTTTTACTTCATAAGAAGTCCAACAATAGGGGCGGCGAGGTGGCGCAGTGAGTAAAGCGCTGGCCCCAGAGTCGGGAGGACCTGAATTCGGTTCCGGCCTCAGATACTTAACACAAAAACACTAACCATGTAACCTTAGGCAAGTTACTTAACCCCAGTTGCCTTCCAAAAAAGCAAAACAAATAAACAAAAAGATTTGGCAGCTGAGTGGACATGTGGGGTGAAGGAGAAGGGAAAGTGGAGAGTACTGCCAACGTTACCAGTCTGCAAGACTGGTCGAATGGTGGTGCCTTTGGCAGAAAGACAGAAGTTTGGAAGAGAAAAGTGTTTGGGCACAAAGAGTATGAGTTCTACTTTGGGTGTGTTAAGTTTGACGTGCCTCTGAGACGCTTAGTCTGAAACATCCAATAGGCAGTTGGTGATGTGTCATTAAAACTTAGAGGAGACTGGGGCTAGAACCATAGTCACATGTACAGAGCTGATAATTCATTCCATGGGAGTTGATAAAGTGACCAGAAATGTGTAGGGAAAGATAAGAGGGTCTAAGACGGAACCTTAAGGACCCTCCATTGTTGGGAAATGTGATATCAATGGTGAGCCAACAAAGGAGACTGAGAAGCAATTAAGGAGAACCGGGAGAGAGTAGTGTTACAAAGTCCAGAGAGGAGAGCCGGCAGAGGCAGGTGCAGTAGATAGACAGATACAAAGAACCAGTCCATTGTCTTTGCCAAGAAATTCCAAATGGGGTCGCAAAGGGTTGGACATGGCTGAAATGGCTGAACAACAACCAATAAGCTAAGAAGCTTGAGAACCAAGAAGAAACCATTAAATTGGGTGATGCAGTGGTGGTTGGTACCTTTGGACAAAGCGCCTTCAGTTCAGTGAGGAGCTTGGATGCCAGATTGTAAAGTGAGAGAGGTAAGGCCTTGGAGTCATTTGGTACAGACAGCTGATTCTAGTAATTTAACTGGGAAGGGGAGGAGAGCTAGAAGACAGTTTGAGAAGTCAGGATCTAGTGAGGATTTATTTGAGGATGGAGGAGACTTAGGTATGTTTGAAGGCAATAGGGAAGGAACCTCCCCTGTCACATGACCCTGCTGCAGGGATGAAAAGGGGTGAGTAGAAGAATCTGGGAAATACAGGATGCTGATAGAGACCTTGTCAAACCTGACATTTGAGTTATTTTGACTATGCGTGATAGAAGCAGGATGTAAATTGTATAATAAAGCATAATTCTTACCTTGCTAACGTAACAGCTCAGAACCTCAGATTTCCATATAGCTGTCATCTTGTTGATACAGACTTTCTGATTTTACAGCACTGAGTGTTTCCTCCATTTTCTGCCTGGTGATTTTTCAACCTGTGTTCGTGATCCCAGCCCTTTAGTTGTGCCTAAGAATGTGGTTTTGAGGAGTGAAGACAAATGCAGCCTCATAAAAGTATGGCCTCCTAAAAAGTAGCTCAGTGAGGACTGGCTAGGTTTGAACAGGAGCTTCCCAAATACCTGGGATTTCTTGAGCTGCTTTGCAATTTGCCCTTTGTTTTAAAGACCTGAACAAAACAAGACAACAAGTGTAAGGGGAAGGGACGGGAAATCTCATTGATTAGCAACTTTTCTGGAGTCAATATTATACAAACTTAATTAGGAGCCCCCTTGTCTCCAGTGATGGCAGCAGTCAGGAAATCCTGGTTCCTGGGGGCTCAACTTGTCAAAGACTGATGGCTGGATGCAGATGTCTCCAGGCCCCATGCTGATGTTGCTGTCTTCAAGCACATTTACAGACCTCCTCCCCAGTGAGCTCTCCTGTCAGCCCTTCCTCCTCCCTGCCAGCTACTTGCCACCATCATATTTGTAGTCCTCAGGTTTTCTGGAGCAGTTTTGAAACACTCAGCCCTCTCTGCTTGAGCCCATACAAGAGCTCAGTGCCAGAAGCAACTGTCCTCTGACATGGGTTAGCCTGCTGCTGATGGCACATTGCTCATACCCTGGGAGCAAACCTCAGTGCACCAGCAGGCAATGAGAATTTTTAGTGGATTTCTTTAGAACTTTCTCCATTATTCATATATGTAATAATTAGCTGAATGTTAAGTCCAGACTTGAGATTTACTAAGCCCAGGAGCTGACTTAGCGATGTTCTCATGTTCTCACATGTTGAATGTTTATATTAAATTTGAACACACACAGAAAGGTTATTTGTCATCATTTTTTCCCAGTAGGACCAGTTTTCTGTGAAAGCTAACTCTCCTTCACATCATTCCTATGCCGAAGATTTGGGGTTTTTTAGTTTCCTAAAAGGAGCTTTTATAGAAAGCCTTAGAACACTCTCTGTCTATAGAGAGTGTGGCTGTGTGGCACAGTGGGCAGAGGGCCTGCCTCGGAGCCAGGAGAAGCTGCATTCGAGTCCCATTCCTGACACCCAGTGAGCTGGCCACGAAGCCGCCTGCCTCAGTTACCTCGTATGGAACGGCCTATTTGTGTGCAGTTTTTTAATGTCATCTCCTCCTTAGACTGTGAGCTCCTTGAAAGCTGGGATTCTGTTGTTTCGTTGTTTTGCCTTTCATTGTACGTGTCACTGCCTGATATGCACTAGGTGCAGGGATTCATCAACCTTTCTGTAGAGAATAAAACTTTCTCACTCCCTAGAGCCTTGATATCCTTCCTCCGTCCTACCCTCATCCGTCACCAAAGGGTAGAAGGGGAGGTAGAGAAAGACTGGCAGGTGGGGGCCTCCAAGCCACTGCTTCTTCCTCCTCTTTGAAAATGCCTCTGAGCATTCAGATGCCACTGCTCCCTGGCAGTATAGCCCTTGGGAATCTGTGATTGACAGGTTGGGAACCCTTGTCTGGCAGATGGGGGCTCTGAAAGCCTGTGGGGGATCCCTACAGACAGAGCTGGTGATGGGGTTGGAAACTTGAGTCTGATATTGGTTCCCTTCTGCTCTCCCTGGTCTCTAGAGCAGAAAGCCAAGAGAAGGGCAGGGACAGGAGGGATAGGTGGAAGGGCAGAGAGGATAGGACGATGGGAAGCAGGGATTCTAGAGCCCTTTCATTTAAATTGTGTTTCCTGCTTTCGGGCTAGGACAACTGAGGGCAGTTTTCATAGAAAGACAAGAAAAAACCAAGGGTAAGAATATGGGTATCTCCCTTCCCGAGTCCCTGATGCAGTGTGTGCTGTGCTCGGCCTGCCCGTCATCACTATTGATATATGGCTCCTGAAAGTTCATTTATTCATATTTGATGTGCCCAGTGGCAGTGGCTGAAGTTAAGTAATCATTTACAAAGGTTTTGTGGGAAACATGTCAGTATTTGGAAAATCTCAGATCAGATCCAGTCTACTTTAGAGAAGCTTGCCAGGAACTTGTTTGCAAAGGCTTTGTGAAGCCTGCTGTCCAGCGGGTCCTAATACAGACTAATGAAAACGATGTTTTTTGTCCTTCAGTCTTCACAGTAATTAAGTAGCTGTTCTATTAGTTATACAACAGGCCTGGAGCTTTCCTTCTGTTCCTGGAGCCCTGTCCTCCTTCCACATGGTTTGGAGTTATGGCTGATTTTGGCATCCTGCCATCACCCTCTTTCTCAGGATTCTTTCTCCACTTTCATCAGTGCTACAGATGTCTAAAATACAAGTTTCTTAGTAATCCTCTCAAATCCTGTTGAACACATTCAGAACAGGTGCTAACAGTCTCGCTTACACAAGGGCAAAGTGGGCCTGGAAGCGGGGCAGAAACGGGGACCCTCCTCCGCGGGTGCTGCCCCAGCCATGCCTCCCTCCCATCCACACCCAGATCTTCCATGTTCTGCTTGCAGGCTGTCCCAGATGATCCCGTTGCAGAAGCATTCCCAGAAAAATACCATGTATACACAGTTTATAGCCACATTACTTGAAGAGCTGCATTTCAAGAATGAAGACCTTGAAAGGTTAACCAGAATACTTACAGCTAACTGTTTGCCAGATTGGTAAGTTGTTACCCTCTGCTCCTCCCCATCACCCCACCCCACCCACCAGTTTGGAACCCTTGAACTCCAAATGTCAACTCAAGAGGTCACACTGGCACTTGGCCCTTCCTCAGTCACTTTGCATGCCCTCCTTCGTGCCCTGATTGCTGTTCCTTTTCTCAGGGCTGCAGCAGCTGTAATTAGGACACCTCCCATCATTCCTCCTTATAAACTTCAAAGTGGCTTTCCCAGAGCCCAGCTGGGAAGTTTCCCACCAGGAAGTGGGAACTAACATGGCCTCAGAGCCAGCCCTGCCCCAGGAGAGAACATTCTCCTCCCCAGCCCTGAGAGCAGAGACTTAGGAGCCTTGCTGGGTTTATTTCACGGCCATCATTCGAGTACCTGCCCTGGGGAGGTGCCATCTAAGTCACTGTAAGCTTTACCAAAGCAGAAAATGGCTTTTTATCCATTTCTAAGAGAAAATTTGAGATGCTCACACCTGAAGTGCACAGTCTGTAAAACGCCCAGTGCTCTCGCATGAGCTTTATTGGCACTTTGTTGCTTTTGTGTATGTCGGTGTTGCAGTGTGACAGGTTTGTGGGAAGTAAAGCTTCAAACTGTCCAGGTCATGGGGAGGAGGTCAGTACTGGGCCGCATGGCACCGATGACAGTTCTGCTGGCCGAGGCGGATCTTAGATGTGGGTCTGGAGGAATTGGGAGCAGCTTGTGTTTGCTGCCTCCCGACTCTCTGACCTTGTGGGCACATGGGAAATGTCAGGTGCCCTGGGCCAGTTGGCCAAGGTTAGCTTGCTTCCCTCCTGCCCTTTCTGAGCCCCAGCCTCATGCCCAGCCTTTTCCCTGTGGTCCCTGTTTTAGGGGCTCAGTAACAGTTGTTTTAAGTATTAAATACTTCTCTTACACACTTATCGTGTTCTTTCCATTAATAGAAAGCTTGCCTGGTGTTAGACTAAAGAACTGCCGAGCAGTTCACATAGAAAGCATTCTGAAGCCTTCTCTCTGGGGCCCTCCTCTTGCTTCACAGATGCAGTCCGAGGACTTGCTTCCTCCTCCCAGGTCCAGCCACCATCATTTATGGAGACTCTGCAGCTTTTATTTCCTTAATTAAAGATGAGCGAGCACGGAGAAGATGGTCCATTTCAGCCCACAGGTGACCGACGGCAGGTGGGCGAGCATCCCCGCCCTGGGCCACACTCACCAATTAACTGTCACACAATAAACCGAGTGTCAATAAAGAGAGTTTTCACAGGAAGCTGCCTTGGCACTCACTCCATCTCTCTTAGAAAAGCTATGACTCATGAGTTTACAGGGGATATGGCAACCTAAAGTCAAGCCTGAAGCCTGGTTACCTTTTCTTAGAGTTCAGGAAACATGAAAATTGTCTTTAATTTTCAAGAAAATCATTTTCTAGAAATGAGGTTGCTTTGTCAAATGGCATGTATCAGACTGATACCAGACCTACGGGGTCCTATCAGACTTTTGTTGTTCAGTTGTGTCCACGCTTTGTGGCCTCATGGGCAGGGTTTTCTTGGCAAAATGCTGAAGTGGTTTGCCATGTCCTTCTCCAGTGGATTAAGTCAAACAGAGGTTAAGTGACTTGCCCAGAGTCACACAGCTAGTAAGTGTGAGGCCAGATTTGAACTTGAGTCGTTTTGACTCCAGGCCCAGTTCTCTACCCGCTGAGACATCTAGCTGCCCTTCTTGCCATCAGATTGCCCTAAGTAAACCTGGAGAGGCTAGACAGACAATGGAGGGCTGAGGGGCTTGGGAGATGGGACACTTCAACAGTGGTAACCCACAGAGCTTTGTCTCCTGACCCCCTGCGGTTTCTGGAGGCCTCTCTGAATAATATGAAATTGACAGAAGGCAAGGAAGCATCTTGGAAATTGGCTTCCACCAGAAGGAGCCCCGGCCTGGGTGTCAGGAGGCCTGGGCTCTGTCCTAGTTCTTCTGAACTGGTACCTCATCTCCGTCGTCTGCAAAATGGGATAGTAGAATGAGTTCAGGGCGTCTGGCACAGGCTGTCGTCCCTCCAACACCATCTCATGGTGGAAGCCTCTGGCCCCACGCTCCTCCTTCTTAAAGCCTTGGAACATTTGAAATGTGGGCAGAACAGACGCTTTCCACTACGGTCTCTGGACTTGGGCTTCAGACTTTCTTTGTGGCTGCCCTGGCTACCTTGCTGTCTCCAGCTCTCCTGCCTCTCAGACTGCCCCCCTCAGTCCCCTGGGCTGCATCTTCATCCTTGTGCCCACGGACTGTGTGTGCTTCTCTCTTTAAACGATGTGGCATGGTGGTGCCATCACTCCAGTGATCATGTCTAGACAAATGATTCAGATGTGCACACACTCTCGCATTGGGAGTGTTGTATGCTAGGAGCAGCAAGCGGGTCAGTGTGACTGGATTGGGATGTTTAAGAAGACTGGAAAGGTGGGAAAGGGCAAGGGGTGTGTGTGTGTCTGTGTCTGTGTCCGTGTCATCACCTGACCTTTGACCATCTTGAACTGGCTATGTCCCAGAATCATAAATTTAGTATGTCTTAAAACAGACCTTAATATTTGTCTCCCAAACCTTCCCGTCCCCCTAACTTCCCTTTTACCATCAAAGGCACCACTACTGTTCCAGTCCCCTGGCTCACAGCCTCAGTGTGTTATTCTCTGCTCGCAGTCACACTCACCCCACGTCTCCAATCAGATCTTTGTCTCTAACTCCACGGCATCTCTCCTACCCTCTTCTCTACATTCATACAACCACACCCTATCATAGGTTCTTGTTACCGCCTCCCTGTCACGGGTCTGTCCCTGCTCCAATCCATCCTCTGCCAAAGTGATTTTCCTAAAGTTCAGGTCTGACCATGTCACTCCCTTACTCTATAAATGCCAATGGTTCCCTGTTACCTCTAGGATCCAATATAAAATCCCCTGACATTTACAACTTCACAGCCTGGCCCTTTCCCACCTTTCCAGTCTTCTTAAATGTCACAATTCAGTCACACTGGCCCACTTGCTGCTCCTAACACTCCAAACACATGCTTTTTCATTGGCCGTCCTCCTCAGGCTGGGAATTCTCTTCCTCCTCATTTCCAGTTCCTCGCTACCCTGTTCTTCAAGGCTTACATCCCACCTTCTGCCTTCCCTAGACCCTTCCACTGCTGGTGCCTTCCCTCTGAGATGTAGCTACACCCTGTGTATCTTGTATATACATAGTTATTTGCATATTGTCTCCCTATCGGAATGTGTGCTTCCTGAAGTCAATGACAATGATTTTCTTTTCATTTCTTTGTAACCCTGGTGCTTAGAACAGGCCCTGGCATGCAATAAGTTTTTAATAAATGCTTGTTGACTGACCATCTGGTTTACTGACTACAACCCCAGAGTAAACATAAATAGCATCTATAATACTTAGTGCAGGCCAGTTTATTAAATGAGTTAATGAAGGAATGAAATAAAATATTTATTTTGATCTGTATTGTTAAGCCACCATTAAAAAAAGCATGGTTTAGTTATGCCAACCCATTTACAAAGAATATTGATAATGTAGTCAGAGGTTTTGCTGATGTTTTTGGTGGTTAATTAAAAAGAAAAGAGTAAAGAACTTTTTAAAAGGAAGAAATAAATGCTGTTAAAGCCCAAGACTACATTTACACTCCCTCCCTAAAATCTGTGGTCATCTGAAATTTTAGCTTGAAATACCTTTGGACCACTGGGAAGGAGTTGGATCCAAGACTCACCAACATTTTTGATGGGAAAGGGAGCTTACTGACAACCTCACTTTGCTCCTCATGGCTGGTAAAATATCATTGCCTAGAATCTTACAAATCTAATCAGAAAGGACTTTTAAAAGGAAGGAACGAGAACGTTGCCTATTTACCAATCTAGATAGTCTAACAAGTATCCATGCCATAGGGAAACAATAGCACAGAAGACCAGCAATTCTTAGAAAGCAAACCTGAAGACCGAACCCACCAATAAAGTCATGGGTTCAAATGTCTGAACGCAAATATACAAAATATCAAATATGAGCCAGGTGATTTGGAGAAGTTAAAGCAAGCTGACAGCCTAGGCATCCCTAAGACGAGGGTGTGGTCTTAGAAAAGCACACTTTATTCACAAGAAATAGAAAAGCTTCAGCGAAGGGGGCTGGGAATGATTTAGATTTGACGTAGGGAAGATACACGAATGTCAGGAAGTCCAGGCATCAGCTCAGGGAAGAATGACAGATGATTTGGGGCAGAGATAACAGAGGGACAGACAGAAGTCATATTCCCAAAGGGAGTGGACTAAGGTAACGGCAGCTAGTGCTTTATTTAAAAAGTGCTTCCATGTGTGATTCTTAGTCAGGCTTCACACATCTGCAAAGAACTGTATGTGTTTCTCCATTTGATAACTCCAGAACCAGATTTAGAGGCAATTTTCCTGTGGTCACGCACCCGATAAAATCAAGAGGCAAGATTCAAACTCAGGTCATCCTGACTCCAAGCCTAGCTCTCTACCCATAGGGCCACAAAGCCTTATTGAGATGGGACCTAAATTGGATGTTTTCTGGAACTTTTTCCCACTAGTAATTTTTCAGCTTGCCTTAATGAAGATTGGTGATGTGAAAGCAACAAGGGAAATCGATGTTCTTGACCAATGCTGTTGCCACAGAGCTGCAGAGACCATCACTTGACAGATGAGGAAACCGAGACCCAGGAAAGTCATGGATAGGAAGGTTCAGAAGGAGCATTTGAACCTAGATGGGATTGAGGAATCTCGAGGCCACATGTCGCCTTCTAGGTCCTTGGGCACAGCCTTTTGACTGAATCCAAGTTTTACAAACAAATCCTTTTAAAGGGATTTTGTTCTGTGGAGTTTAGATTCAATCGAAGGGCCACACTTGAGGACCTAGAAGGCCACAGGTTCCCCACCCTGTGTAGGTTCCTTGATTCCTGAACCTGAAGCCTGTCCACTGTACCAAGGAATCGCTGCTTGCTGAAACTGTCATGTTGGGAAGTGTGACCTCTCCATCTTAACTGTGACAGAGAAGAAATTACAACAGGTACCAGAAATGAAAGTAGGTGCAAATACTAGAGGGTGAAAACAATGGCATGGTCCTTTGAGAGTAGCATCCAGAGAGCCAAGATCCGGAAGGAGCCACACTTGGAGAGGGATGTTAAGGGTGACACAAGGGCTGGGCTCCATTTTGTTTAAGCCTTTTAGAAGAGGGAAGGAGGCAGGCTAAGGGAGGGATTGTACCTCTACTGTTGCTTAGGGATGGGGCGAAGAGAATGAAACAATTCTGATCCATGGCGGAGAGATGACAGAGCTGCTGGGCTTTTATCTGCTTTCTGTTTTCTCTGCCGAGGAGAATAATATATGTAATGGAAAGGAAAGAGCAAAAATGACTAATGGGGAGTTGAAACTCAAGAGGAGTGGGTTCCCGAACTGCCCTTGGTGAGGTCAAGTCTCCAGGGCCAGAGGAACCAGACCCTGGTGACTCAAAGCAATGAGGAGTCCATCCGTTACCTCTGGCTCCTTGGGACAGCAAAGAGGCAAACTTCCAAGCAAGGGAAGGTGAGTGAGCTTGACTCAACTCCTGGCAAAACTGGAGAATGTGGAGCCATGATTGAGTGCCCTCGGGAAATTCCCCCTCATGGGAAGACCATTGGATCAGTACCCGGGGAACCTTGCTTAAATCACTTGACTTCTCTCCATCTCTGTATCAACAGTGAAATGAAGGGACTAGACTATACTTCCTTTAAGTCTGAGGGTCTAGAAAAGGAAGTCAGGATCCCAAAGAGATGGCATTCGATTATAAGCTCCCTGAGGACAGGAACTGTCTTTCTTATTTGTATCTTCAGCACTTTCACGGTGCTGACACACAGTAGACACTTAATAAGTGTTTACTGATTCTGATCATGACTATGAGCATGTCTTCACCACACAGCAGCCATACTAGGGCTAACTTTTAACAAGATCATCTTTTAGAGTAACCAGACAGACAGTGTGGATTCACCTCCTTCAGCAGAGCATTTCATAGTGTCCCTCAAGCCGTACTTACAGAGAAAAAGGAAAGTGATGCGGGCTGGGCAGTAGCACAGATAGAGCTTGTTGGATGACCAGACCCAAAACAGTGACAATTAATCCACAACATCCCAGTTCCTTTATCTGTGAAATGAGGTGCTTGGGTTGAATGGCTTCCAAGCTCCCTTCCAGCTCCAGCTTTTGGAGACTGCATTCAGAAGGAGGCCCCCAGGATCCAGACTTGGCTCTGGACTACTGATATTTTTATCAGTCGTTTGGATAGATGGCATCAGATTTATAGAGTACCCCAGACTGGAAGGTGGTAACTTACAAGCTAGATTATAGTCAGCATTCCAAAATATCTTGATAGGGCGAGTTGACCCAAAAAATGAGCTAGGAGAGGTAGAGGGGCTCCTGCTTGGGTTCAAAAGGTCAGCTTCACAAGTCTAAGGTGGGAGAGGCGTGTGGGTAGGCAGCAGTTCATCTGAAAAAAAGATCAGAGACTTGGCAAGGATGGCAAGTTCAGTATGAATCAACAGGGTAATTTGGCCCCAAAACAAATGTAATCTTAGACTTGAGTAAGAAAGGCAGGGTTCGGGAGCAGGAGGTGAGGTCATATCACAAGTACTGTGTACGGCAATCACTGTGCCAGGCGCTGGGCCAAGCACAGTCCCTGCCTTGGAGACCTCACACTCTAATGGGAAGACAGCATGGAAATCACTATGTACAAAGAAGTTATAGACAAGATAAACCAGAATGGTCTCAGAGGGAGAGCATGGGCATAAAGGCGGATTGAGAAAGGCTTCCTGCAGGAGTCACTTGTAAGAGGCCCAGAGACAGAGAAGAGAGATGTGGGACAGCCTGGGAAAATGCGCAGAGCCAATGCCTGGAGACCAGGGAGGAGGCCAGTGTTAGTGGATTGGAGGGAGCCTGAAACAGGGAGCAGAGGGGAGCTGAAAAGGAGTGGGAGGACTGGAAGGGGAAGAAGGGGGCAGGTTATGAAGGGCTTTAAAAGCTGGCGGATTTTACATTTGATTCTGCAGGGAATAGGGATCCACTGGAGTTCCATGAATAGGGAGCTGACATAGTCAGATTTCCACTTTAAGGAAATTATTTTGACAGCCAAATGAAGGATAGACTGGAGAGAGAGAGATAGAAAAAGGAGAGACAGAGACACACAGAAAGAGAGACAGAAGAGAGGAGACAGACAGAGGAGCAGTCAGAGGAAACAAGGTAGTGTACATGAAAGATGTTGTGAAGGACCTGACCACTGATTGAATGGGGGGGTGGGGGTGGACAAGAGAGTAAGGGCGCCTAAGTTTCAAGTCTGAGGGACTGGGAGGATGGTGGCGCTCTCTAGACTGATGAGGAAGTTGGGAAGATGGAGAAGATAATGAGTTCAGTTTTGGACATTTTGAGTTTTAAGAAGTCTACAGAAGGAGCACTGGCCCTGGAGTCAGGAGGGCCTGAGTTTGGATCAGGCCTCAGGCCCTTAACATTTACTAGCCATGTCACCGTCACCTTGGACTAGTCACTTAACCCCAATTGCCCTGCCTTCCCCCCTCCAAAAAAAAAGCAAAAAACAAAAACCCAAAACAAATATTAGCTCTTTAGGGGCAGCAAGGTGGCACAGTGAGTAGAGCGCCGGCCCTGGAGTCAGAAGGACCTGAGTTTGGATCAGGCCTCAGACACTTGGTTGGGCAAGTCACTTAGCGCCAATTGCCCTGCCTTACACACACACACACACACACACACACACACACACACACACATACACACACACAGAGTCTACAGGATAACCAGTTTGAAGGAGAAGGGGGGAGAGACTAGTCATTTATTAAGCACCTACTATGTGCTTTGCATGGGTAGGATTAGATTAGTAGATTTTTAGACTTATCTCCATTGAGATGAGAACTGAATCCCTGGGAGCCACTTTTTAGAAAATGTGCCTGGCTATCAAAGCCCTCTTGATGTGCTACTTTAGGAAGTCACAGGTCCCCTCATCCTGCAAGTCTTCACACAAAAGTTCAATGGCCACTTGTCACTTATGTTGTCAAGGAGATTCTCTTTCTGTCATGGCTTGTACTAAAGTTTCTGAAGTCCCTCCCAACCCTGAGATTAAACACACAGGCTAACAGAGGGAACTCTGTCCTCAGGCCTCAGGGGAGGAGCACAGAATGTCCTCCACAGCCACAAACGGATTCATTTTGCTATGTGCTGCCATCAAAGGAGAGGGGGGCCAGCTTTCAGGAGAGACGAGGCATTCAGGGCCCCCCACAGTCCAGCTTCCCCCACTCCCTCCTGTTCCCTCTCCATCTATGGAGTCCCTTCTCCCTGCAATGTCTCAGATTCCTTCCAAGCTCAGTCCAAGAGGCCCTCTTCACATGAGGCTATACTTGGTTCCTCCTGCTGCTAGGGACGTCTCCCACCAAGTCACCTTGTATTGATTGTACATACCCCTCCTTAAGGGTAAGCTCTGTTTCATTTTTGTCTTTGTATTCCCAGTGCCTATACAGTGTCTGGCACATAGTAGGGGCTGATTGTTCAATGCGGCATTGTCTAAGCTTTATCTCTCTGCGCACCCAGCAGGCTCTTTTTAAAATGGGAACAGACGGGGAGGCTGGGAGGAAAACAGTTCCATCTACTACTGTATCAATCTTTTTTTCCAGACTAGGAAACTGAGGCCCAGCGGAGTTCAGTGACTGGTGGGCCAGTCAGATCGAGGATTTGCTCTTTGGACTCAGCCAGCCTGGCTGGAGGGTCACAGACCCAGACTGAGAGGGTCACAGGGGAAGCCAAAGCCCAGGGAGACTTGTGCAGCAAGATGAGAAGTGGAGAACCCAGGCCTGGGCCTTTTCAGTGAGAAAAGCTTGATTTTTCCCTGAGAAAATAGGCCTTTCGTGGATGCAAAAGTTTTCATTTTTCTCTGGCACTTTCATGATGACATGGCCCCTTGGTCTGCTTCAGATAAACGCTGAACTTGGACCTATCACCAGGATCCTTCTCCTTGCCCTGGGAGCCTCCTCCCCTCCCCCTTTTTCTCCCCCTCCCTCTCTTCATCCACCTCCCCCTCTTCCTCCCCTACTCCCACCCCCACCCCCAGTCTCCAAGGTGTATGGTGAGATCTCAGCTTCCCTCCTTCGAAGTCAGTTACTAGGCCCAAGGCCCTGCCAAGATTTGAGCAGCTGGTTCTCGACAAAGCTGGAGGAATTTAAAACCTGCTCTCTGGTGCAGTGACTTGTCCTGTAGCCTGGGGTGGGGAGGGTGGGGGACAGGAGAAAGGCCCTTCCCTCCTCTCCTGGGTGCTCTTCTCCCCAGGAAGTGAGGCTTCCTCGAGGCAGTTCTGCCTTTAGGTGGAGAGGCACAGTGGCTTTCTGGAGAACTCTGAGCAGAGTGTGGGGGTCCCCCCCACCACCAAAAGTATAAACTAGACTGCCTTTCCTGGAAGGCTGGAGGGCCAAAAAGCCTCGTTTTTTTCTCAAAAAGCCTGAGTTTTACTTTTTCTTTCATTTTAGAATATTTCCCCAAATGAAGACTGTGCTTAGGATGGGTTGAAAAATTTTTTTTCAAGCTCCCCTACATGCCCTGGTCACATTTCATTTCCATTCCCATAAGCCTGCTTTAAAAAAGTGAAAATAAATAAATAAAACACTCATAGTGTCTCATTAAGGTGTTATATACCATCTGTGTCTTAGACTTGTGTCCAAAAACTAGCCCGTCTTCCTTTACGCTTGGGAACAAGATCCCCCATCTTCTGAAGATTTCTGTAACAGTGACCACCTTGGCTTCTGCTAACCCTTCCCTGGGGTTCTCCAGTACCCTCAAGGGGATGTCTACTCTAACATTGGCTTAAGTCTTCACAGATGCCGGTGGGCTCTGTACCCCCAGTTCCATTTAATTACAACAGTGGCATTAGCTTTTAAAGAGGAATATTTACTTCACTAGCAAAGCAAGGACAAACACACAAACATCCCCCACTCCCCACCCTGCCCCAGTACCTAGGCAGAGTAATTCTCTCCTCTCTGCTCTTCAGTCTCTAGGGAAAAGATAAGAATTAGGTTCACAGCTCAGCCCAGTGACTGTGGCACAGTCCCACCAGCTCCGAAGCCCTCCTTGGCCTCGAGGCTCAGGCAACCCTGGCTTCACAGAGTTTTCTTGCTGGTCCAGCTGCAAGACGCAGTCTGGAATTCTGCCTCCAAGGTTGCCAGCCATGGCTTTGTCCAGGTCTGGTGGATAGATAAGGCCATTTCTTAGGGGCATGGAGCCTTGGGGAAAAGAGAGGAAGGTAATCCTTTCCCTCATCCAGTGACATTCATGTGTTGTGGGTGAAAAGAAACTTAATCCTTGGGGTGTAGGGAAGGGGGGAGAGAGAGAGAGAGAGAGAGAGAAACTGACTGTCCCCATCTATCCCCATGATAAAGATGCAGTCTATACAGTCAGGTGAAAGAAGCTACTACTGTCTAGTTGACAGGGAAATGAAAAAAATATCTTCTCTCGAAACCAGGTATTTTTGTACGTCTGACTGCCTCCATGTTAGGTGATCTAGGTATGCATGAAATCCCATTACATTTATCTAGAGACTAAGAAATCAATACAGTTCTGGAACATGAAAATCTCCTTATAAGCCCTGATAATTCTAAAAGGGCTCCTACTGTGTTCATGGGGTGGGTGGGTGACTAGCAGGATCTTAACCTAACAATTACTGGCAGATAACAATTTTGGGAAATGTCGCCAGACCCCAGAGTCAAGGAATACATTGTTAATCCAAAGGTAGTCTTTGCTCTTAGAATCTGGGGTCACCTCAATCCATCTCTCTGTTCTACTACCCTTCTCCCACCCCTACTACTAAAGCAGTATAAATAGCTACTCAAACACTTCTATACTGCAGCATGCAGACTTAACTATAAGACAACAACACAAGTAATTATAGCATCACCACTAATAAAAGGCAAATGCAATAATCTTCTAAACATCACAGCTCACTGGCAAACCTGGTTCACCCACGAATGTACAAATAGTATCCATAGGAAATTGAACACACACTTAACAGGGAGTCATGAGTGGGAAAACCCATATGCTTACAACAACTCACAGCTCAGGATAGCAGGCCTTCCTGTATTCGATCCTTCAGGAACAATCTTTACTACACAAAACTGTATCCTTGCTAGCTTTTCCCCTTCTGGTCCTCACCACCCTCCTGAGCAAATCTCCTTCCCTTCTGTTCTCTAACTGATGAAACAGTGACAAGCTCTTTTAGTGTGCCCTCATATGTATTGAGATTATCCTTAGTATGTTGAGAAAGTGTTATGCCACAGTAGCAATCGTTCTTTTAAGTCAGCGAACTGAAAAACTTCAGGTTGGTTTTCTGAGCAGTGCAGACAAGCCTTGCCAGCTCTTCTCTCGATAGGATTCTGCTTCATCTAATCAGCTCTAAGACTTTTACACAAAGTAGAGATCACAGTAGAACTCAGCAGGATTTCGGAAGGTAGACAGACCCAGACAACTCTTTATTCAACAGGATTCTGCTTTGGGCAATCAGCTCCATCTCTCTTCTCATAGCAAAACAGATGCAAAGCCTGTCTCTCCCCATCCCACTCCTGTCCCTCTTTTTCCTCCTCAAACCGGAGAGGGCAGTAGAAAGTGACTACACACCTCTGGAAAGTTTCACCTCTCTCAAGTTGTAGGTGGCATGGGAAGGCAAAAGATCAAAACACAGCAGAGTTCAGTTCTTTTTCAATGAACTTCCCAGAAAATTCTCCATCCTTTTCTTCAGCCACTCCACAAAGCAAAGCCTCTTTCCTAATTGGCAGGTGCCCAGCACAGCAGCTGAAGGCTTCCTGCCCCACTGACCCACCTGCTGGCTTTTTCACATTCAACTCCTACACAACTGGATTTTTTTCCACTATTCCAGCTGACTCTAATGCCCCATATCAGAGCATCCTAGTGGTCAGTGATTCATCTTTCCATTATGAGGGGAAACCCACAAAATCTATCTTTCCATCAAGTGTGAACTAAAAAACCCTTACTTAATCTTTCCATCATCTCCAAGCATTTTTTAAAAAATTATGATCTGGTCACTTTCAAACTCTAAAAACAGCCAAGTGCAAATGAACTAATTGTCCACCAAGCCTTACCACCTCAGTTATTTCTTTGACCTCAAACATATTCTCTCAGGACCTTATCTGAAGCAGATTTCTTTCCAGTCCTGGCAGCCACTGTCCATATTTTATCTGAGAAAATGTGCATCCTCACAAGTGTATTTTTTATCAATTTTTATACACAAAACTTTCTTTTTTGTCCCTTTTAACAATCAAACTGTTTACATTTTAAAAGAATAATACCTTGTATCTTTCAGGAGTTGGTTTCATCCTTTTTCCTTACATGAAAGTTCTTTTTTCCCAATTACATGTAAAGTTAGTTTTCAACATGGATTTTTATAAGATTTTGAGTTCCAAATTTTTCTCCCTCCCAATCCCCCTGAATGTTGAAAACTATTGATAAAACACTTTAAAATACCCAGAAGAAAACAAAAAGTTCAGAAGGGGACAGAAAAAGTGGCAATTTTGTTACTAACATTAAATTTAATAATACACATAAAAAATCTATGTAACAGTCACAGTTTCATATATAACCTTTCTTTTATTATATTGAAATATTCATAGGCCTCATTTCTAAAATATAGAGATAACTGAGTCAAATTTATAAGAATATAAGTCATTCCCCAATTGATAAATGGTCAAAGGATATGACTAGGCAGTTTTCAGATGAAGAAATTAAAACTACCTATAATTATATGAAGAAATGCTCTAAATCACTATTGATTAGAGAAATGCAAATAAAAACAACTCTGAGGTACCAAACACACCTGTCAGATTGGCTAATGTGACAAAACAGGAAAATGATGAATGTTGAAAAAGATGTGGGAAAATTGGAACACTAATGCATTGTTGGTGGAGTTGGGAACTGATCCAACAATTCTGGAGAGTGATTTGGAGCTATATCCAAAGGGCTATAAAACTGTGCATACCTTTTGATCCAACAATACCACTCCTAGATCTATATCCCAAAGACATCCAAAATAGGGGAAAAGAACCTATTCATACAAAAATATTTATAGCAGCTCTTTTTGTGGTGGCAAAGAATTAGAAATTGAGGGAATGTTCATCAAGTGGAGAATGGCTGAACAAGTTGTGTTGTATGAATGTAATGAAATGCTATTGTTCCATAAGAAATGGTGAACAGGCAGATTTTGGAAAAATCTGGAAAGACTTGCATGAACTGATGTTGAGTAAAGTGAGCAGAACCAAGAGAGCACAGTAACAGCAACATTGTTCAATGACTGACTTTGATTAACTTAGCTCTTCTCAGCAATACAATGATTTAAGACAATATCAAAAGACTTGTGATGAAAAATGCTATCCACATCCACAGAAAGGATCTTGGAATCTTAATGCAGATCAAAGCATACTGTTTTCTCTCTTTTTTTTCTTTCTCATGGTTTTCCCCTTTTGTTCTGATTCTTCTTTCACAACATGACTAATGTAGAAATATGTTTAATATGATTGTACATGTATAGCCTATATCAGATTGCATGCCATCTTGGGGAGAAGGGAGAGGAGGGAAGGGGGAAAATTTTAGAACTCATAATCTTATAAAAATGAATGTTGAAAACGAACTAAAAAAAAGAAATATTCGTGTTTGGTAGTTGTTAGGTTCACAATAAAGAAAAGAAAATCAATAAAGTAAAATGAGAAAGTTGGACTAGCAGCTTTCTAGGGCACTTTTAAATGGCTTTGTAAGAGATTCTGTCTTTGGAAGAGGCTAGGGTTGGAAGCCTCTGAGCTGTGATTTCTGTCCTCCCTCTTGCCCCTCTCCCACCCACTCTTCAGTAACCAAAACTGAGTCACAAAGCAAGAACTTGCTGGGGGCAGACTCTTCTGAGTCACAAGTTAGCTTTGGTTTCAAAACCCAGGGATTTTTTGTTGTTTTTTTTTTTTTTTAATGTCTGTGACACAGGTTTCCCTTACAGATTGAATGTGTTGCCATTAGACCAAGAAACATGGATTTGAAAAATAAATTCAAATAAAAGCTCCTTGTCTGAGGTGATAAATTCCTCCAGGGAAGACAACAGTTTTCAGTCCAACGTCGGCCAGGGGCAGGTAGCAAAGAGAAGGATGGTCTGATTAGCTCCATTTCAAGAGCCTGCCTGAGCTGGTACAAGGAATTCTTTCAATCAGTGCAAAAAGGGCTCAGTGTGGGGAGAGGAGGAAGAGGGAAGGGGCACAGAAGTCAGCTGGTCCAGGGGCACAAGAGAGGAGGCCACCCATGCCCAGAGGGTCTGATGGTCCATCTGGAAGCCTAAATTAGCCTCAGCACCAGGCCTTTAACATTGTGTCTCCAGACTGCCTCGGGAGGAACTACAAAAGGCAATTTCAAATTTATGTAGAGCTTTAAATTTTACATTTACACATTTCTTTTGATACTTCCAACAACCCTGTAACACTGGTCCTGTTATTATGCCCTTTTCATAGATGAAGAACCTGAAAGTTCAGAGAGATTGAGGGAATTTTCCAGGTTCACAAAATTATTCAGTAGGGATTTGAACTCAGGTTTTTCTGACTCCAAGAACAGCATTTTAGTTAAGGTAATACTAGTGCAACCTTAAGGGAAGCCTCCCACCTTCCCCCAGCCCCCCAGAAACAAGTGTATCATCCAAATGTTGGCACCCTAGGCTGCCCCACCCTAGTTATGACTCTGTCAAGTTCTACTGCTGCCCTCTAGGGGCTGCAACAGGATGTCTTGATAGAAAAAAATCTTAATTCCTGCCCCATCCAAAAATCTCCATGTATAAACAATGTACACATTAGTACCTTTCCCCCTTTTCTTACTGCTAAGAAAATTCAGTCGCTGAATTATTCTTTCCAGGCCTCCACCTAGAAATAACCTTCTTGGCATGGTACTAGTCTTGCAAATCTATCCACAGTGCTGCTCAGGGGACTACTTTTTAAAGTGTAAAGGAAAAGCTTTAGAAGAAAGAAATGTCAAGTCTCCAGGATATCAGGGATGCATAGTGAGACATTCTAAGGGCTGGGCATCCAGACAGTGGTCCAGAACTCCTAGCCTAGCTTGGAGAGGAAAGGAAGAGTGACTGGCAGAAAAGTGCTTTGAGATCACAGGATGAAGGCCCTAATATTTGTGTAAAGGCTTATCTTTGTAATGAAGTATGACCACCATTGGACTCTAAGCTTATAAATAACTTGTTAACCTGGCTGATAAAAATGCCCTGTTGCTGGTGGGCCAATGATTACTCAGGTTCAGTAGTGTTTGCTGAAACCTGATCTGGCCCAGTTGTCTGTATTTTAAGCTTTGCACCTGTTTGCCCCAGAGACTGGCCAAGTACCATACACACCTCCACCAGATGTAGCAGGCCATACTGCTCCCTCTGCTTGGGAAACACGTCAGGGAAATCTCCAAAAACAAGAAACTGTGAAAGGGTAGAACTAGATGCCCATTGAGGTCCCTTCCATCTCAGAGGATCTGTGATTCGCTGAATTCTACATGTCCTGAAGAGCACAGAGGAAAATCTACTGTTGTGTTGTCTCACATTTTCCTGGAACAGTTACTCTATTGAATGGAGGAAATAGCACCAAGACTCTATTGAATCTGCATCCTCTTTATGAGGCTTTTCCCCTCCGCCCCTCCCTGCACCTCCCCTGTATATACACGCACTTCCACCAGGATCTGCAGAAGTCAGTCCACTAGCTGTTCAGCCATTTTTCTGTCAAGTCCTACTCTTTGTGACCCCATTTGGGGTTTTCTTGGCAAAGATACTGGGGTGGTTTGCCATTTTCCTTCTATAGCTCATTTTACAGGTGAGGAAACTGAGGCAAACAGGGTAAAGTGACTTGCCCAGAGTCACACAGTAAATGTCTGAGGTTGGATTTGAATTTAGGTCTTCCTGACTCCAAGTCTGGCACTCAGCTAGTTAACTAGCATTTATTAAGTGCCTACTACGTGCCATGCACTGTGCTAAGTAGCAGTGGGAAAGACTCCTTGCAGAAAGAGGGACATGACCTGAGATGGGAAGGAAGCCAGGGAAACCAGGAGTGGGAAAGAAGGAGGGACAAGAGTCCAAACAGAGGCACAGCCAATGAAAAAACTTGGATGCCTTGTATGAGGAGCGGCAAAGAGACCAGTGGTGATGGACGGCAGAGTGCAGGAAGGGGAACAATGTGGAAGAAGACTGGAAAAGTATCAAGGTTCAGATTATAAAGGGCTTTGGAAGCCAAGCAGTGCTAACACAGAGCCACTGGAGCTGATTGAATGGGGGGGTGGGGAGTGATACAGTCATATCTGGCCTTGAGGAAGATCAGTTTGGCAGATGAGTGGAGGGTAGCCTGGAGTGGGGAGAGATCTGGGGCAGGAAGCCCAACCAATAGCTCTTGCAGTATCCAGGAGATAAGGGCTTGCACCAGGTGGGTGGCAGTGTCAGGGGAGAAAAGGGGGTTTGTAAATAGACAGGATTTGACAGTTGATTAATATGAGAGAATGAGTCAAGAATGACTTGTTGTGAGCCTGTGCAGCTAGGAGGATGGTGGGAACCTCAACAGTAATAAGAAAGTTAGAAAGAGGGGAATGTTTGGAGTTGAGTTTTGGACATTCTGAATTTAATGTTTATGGAAGTCAGGAAGACTCCTCTTCCTGAGTTCAAATCTGACCTTACATACTTACTAGCTGTGTGATTCAATCAATCCTGTTTGCCTCAGTTTCCTTCCCTATAAAATGAGTTGGAGGAGGAAATGGCAAATGATTCCAGTATCTTTGCCAAGAAAACCCCAAATGGGGTCATGAAGAGTCAGGCATGGCTGAAATGACTAATAGCAACATGGAGCATCAAGTTTGAGATGCCCAAAAGGCAGATGGCAGACTAGAGGTCAGGAAAGAGCACAGGGCTAGACAAGTAGATCTGAGAATCATATACCTCAAGATGGTCATTGAAGCTGATGAGATGGCCAACTGAATGGTATAGAGGAAGAGGTGAAGAGGGCCCAGGGGACCCCTATTCTGAAGATCCAGCAAATGAGCCAGAGAAGAAGAGATCAGATGGGAGGAGAACCAGGAGAGATCAGTGGGGTGAAAACCTAGAAGGAAGAGAATGTCAGAGAGGGGAGGATTACCAGCAAGTGTCAGAGGCCTCAGAGAGATCAAGAAGAATGAACTCTGAGAAAAGGCCATTAGATTAGGGAATTAGGAGGTGGTCAGCAGCTTTGGAGAGAGTGGTTTCAGTTGAATGATGATATCAGAAGTCTATTTGTAAGGGTGTGAAGAGAGTAGAGGGGGAGAGGAGAGGAGAGGAAACGGGGAGGGGAGGAGAGGAAAGAAGTGGAGGGGAAGGGAGGGGAGAAAAAAATGGAGGCATCTATTATAGACTGCCTTCTCAAGGAATTGAGCCCCAAAGGGAACAGAGATACAGGACAATGGCTAGGAGGGATGGACTGAGTTTTCCACATTTGACTGAACACAAAGGAGGGGCTATTGTGCAGAGTAGGAGACATTATCGAGAACTATCCTCTGTACTTTTTTTTTTTATTTCAAAGATGAGCTTTCTCTCCCATCTGCCCTGGTAGGCACTTGCAGTCCTGGTGAAAAATCCAGTGAACTGGAAATATTGAGCAAAGCAAATTCATTTTCTGGAGCCATATCAAGGAGTAAACAATGCCAATAGTGTGTGTGTGTGGGGGGGTGTGCTATGCATTTGCCTCAGGTAGAAGGAAGAAATCAGTTTCACAATCTAATTTACCTCTAATTTTATTGATTACAGAAACTGTTGAATGTGAATAGGCAACTCATCCTTAACAGAGTGTCAGAGAGTTCTGTGAGGGCACTGAAAAGTTAAATGACTTTGCCCATGGTCACACAGCTAGGATCCAAACTCAGGTTTTCCTGGCTTCACCACTGGTTCTCTAGCCATAGGCCAGGCTGCCTCTCAGAGAACAGAATAATATGATTAAAAGTAATTTACTCGGCATAGTATTCTCCTCTCTTCCCGGTCTGGAAATCCAATTCTATTGCTTGCAGGAATTCTGGTACTTGGAGCAAAGTCACTGGGAGGGGGAGGGGTGAAGTAGAAGGGGAGTATGATTAGGCTGCAGTTAGGTACTGCTACACCAAGCAGCTCCTCTGGAGGAAATAGGGAGGGCCCCTGCTGTGAGGTGGCAGAGGGACAGGACTCTCAGGAACAGGGATAGATTATTAGATGCAGGTAAAGAGAGAGAGAGAAGAAGAAGGAAGGAAAGAAAAAAGAAAGGAAGGAAGGAAGGAAAGAAAGAAAGAAAGAAAGAAAGAAAGAAAGAAAGAAAGAAAGAAAGAAAGAAAGAAAGAAAGAAAGAAAGAAAGAAAGAAAGAAAGAAAGAGAAGGAAGAGAAAGAGGGAGGAAGGGAGGGAAGGAGGAAAGAAGGAAGGAAGGAAAGAAGGAAGGAAGGAAAGAAGGAAGGAAGGAAGGAAGGAAGGAAGGAAGGAAGGAAGGAAGGAAGGAAGGAAGGAAGGAAGGAAGGAAGGAAGGAAGAAAGGAAAAACCTGACTTTAAGGTGTTTATGTTCTACTCTGGGGAATATTTTTAAATATTAATTCCATATAAATTGAAGGGGGAGAAAGGACTAATAACTTTGGGGAATTAGAAGTTTCTCAGAGAAGGTCACACCTGAGTTGAGCCTTGAGGAAAGCTTAGGATTCTAAATGGTGAAACTATCAAGGAAGTGAATTCCAGGTATGGGGGACTGAAGGGCCGGGTGTGTGGAATACTGAGGACAAAACTACAGGCAAAGTGTGGAAGATGCAAAGACTCCCCGAAACTGGAAGGATGAGACCATGTTTTGGAGGAGCAACCTGGCCATTGGGCATTGGACTCTGCAGGAGTAATAATGGGAAGGGAGTTGCCACTCTACAACCCCACAAGCAAAATTCCTTTTCAGAAGCATCCCAAGCCTTTAGGGTAGCACTGTAAGCCTGGGTAACTCTAGAGGTCTCTAGGTGGATAGGGTGAGGGGAGGAAGAGATTAACAGGAAGGTGAAAGCTTGTCTAATCTAGTTATCTCCAGCAACTCCAGGTGTGTTTGGAGAGTGGCCGAACCACAGGGTGGTGCTGTGCGTTTGGAGGACTAAAAAGGTCCCTGGGGAAAACTGGGACTCATCGGAGAGGGCAGGGGGAGGACTTGCAAGTTTATGTACTCCTCTGGGTCTTTGGTGGGTTTTGTGTTCTTTCATTTCATGTCTTTGTGTTTCAGTGAAAACTGTTTGGATTGTGATAGTGTTAGCTTGAATGCTGGGAGTCCTTTTATGAGATATTATTTGTAACGGGAGACCTAGATCTGAGCTCTATTATTCTGTTCTAGGGAAGGTATGGGGTAGCTAGGTGGTGCCATGGTGCATAGAGCACTGGGCCTGGAGGCAGGAAGACTCCTCTCCCAGAGTTCAAATCCAACCTCAGACACTTCCTAGCTATGTGACCCTGGGAAAGTCACTTCACCCTGTTTGCCTCAGTTTCCTCATCTATAAAAATGAGCTAGAGAAGAAAATGGCAAACCACTCCAGTATCCTTGCTAAGAAAACCCCAAATGGAGTCACAAAGAGTCAGATATGACTGAAACAACTCAATGACAACAGGGAAAGTATGAATTGGGGTAAAATGAGGCAAATTCTGAATTTCCTACAGGGGGTCTTCTGTAAAGACCCTAAGACTGAATCCAGTCCAAGTAGACCCAGAGTTTGGGTTTGGGGAACATAGGTGAAAAAGATCAAAGACTAAAAGCTATGCTTAGACTAATTCTGGAAGTCAGAAAAGATGGAGGAATCTCTGTGGTCTAGGAAAACTTTAAAATAAGACATAGAATCACAACTCTGGCCATAGCTTTAGACCTGGAAGGGAGCTCAGAGGCCGTTGAATTCAACCCTTTTATTTTACATTTGGGGAAACTGAGGCTCGGGGAGGGCAAATGACCTACCTACCCAAAGTCACAAAGGTAGTAAGTGCTAGAGATAGGATTTGAACCCTGGTCCTCTAGACAAGTGACCATCAAAAATGATCCAAGGTATGGAAGTGTTTACAAGTATTTGGGTTTAGGGTAGAAGACCCTGAGTAGACATATCTTGTGTGTGTTGGTTAGGATACAGTAGGAAATAAGGTACTAGCAACTGACATTTATTTAACACTTTGAAATTTGCCGTGTTCTCTGTTTAATCTTGTAACAAGCCAGGAGATGGAATGCAACATGGTAGCCAGAAAGCTGTGCCCAGATTTAGGAAATCCCTGCCGCCCACACATACAATGGCTGGGAGACATCGGACAAGTTACTGTAACTCCATGGCTCCACCCCACCCCCAACTGTCTTAAGACTCATCACAGGGGCAGCTAGGTGGCGCAGTAAATAGAGCACCGGCCCTGGAGTCAGAAGGACTTTGAGTTCAAATCTGCCCTCAGACACTTGATACAAAAATCTAGCCGTGTGACCTTGAGCAAGTCGCTTAACCTCAATTGCCCTACCTTCCCCCCTCCAAAAAAGAAAATAAATAAAGACTAATCACAGAACAAGGATTGATCTGAATCTCCTTACACTGATGAAATCACAGGTCTGGGTAACAAAGAAATAAGACTTTTGTATTTTCTTATGCCCATTTTACAGATGAGGAAACTGAGATTCAGACAAAGTAAATGCCTTCCCAGAATCATACAGTTCAAAATTGTTCCCAGCAAGATTTGAAAACAGTTCTAGACTACTAGAACTAATTAGATTAGAACTAGTCTAATCATCATGCCAAATACCTCTGGGGATGGGGTGGGGCAAGATTGTGGAGCATCTTGAAAACTAGGTGGTATTAAGCCCCATCCCCAATCCCCTAGAGTAAAATAATTCCCATGAGTCAGTTTGATCATCCTGTGGGCGTCCCACTAAGCAGACTGGGATTCTCGGCATTGAGGGGACCCTCTCAGTTGGAGATTATCCAAGGAATTGCCTCCAGCAAGAGGCTGGGGCCACTGAGCTTCTCCAAACCAAGGTCACTAGCTAGGTGAGTCAGGTAGTGGTGGGGCTGGGTCGGAAGAATTCCACATTTACTACCCTGGGCTGATACTGTTCCTTCGTAATACTCCATAAATGCCTCAGATAACCTGCCAATTATCCCATAAATCCTGAACTCAAGCTATTAATCTGTCTCTGCCAAAGTTGGACTGTGGTTTTGCCAGCGCCAGATGCAGGCCCAGAGCCTGGCCTTGGCCAGCCAGCCAGCTGGCCACCCCACAAAGCTCTGCCTTTATTTTGTCTCCAGTCCTTACGGCAATCCAACGGTTCAGCAACTTTCCCTAAAAGAGAGAAGGTGGAAGTATGTTCAGGCCCCTAGGAAGTAGGCTTTCAAAACATTGTCTACCTTGTCCCATTTGGGAATGTCCATAGAATCACAAACTCAGAGGTTTAAAGGTAGCTGAGACCTCAAAGGTCAAGTGAGGGACAATGTAGTATAATGGATTGATTACTGGGCCTTTGGAAAACCCGGATTCAAATCCCATGCTCAATTGTACATATGATCCTGGTTAAAGTCACTTAATTTCCCTGTGCCTCAGTTTCCTCACCTGTAAAATCAGAACAATAGACTCAATAAGAGAATATTAAATGGAATAATACTTGTAAAGTGCTTAGCATGGTGCCTAATAAATGTTGATCTGGCTCTCCAAGTCCCCCAAGCTCATAATTTCTTACCGCACAATAATATTCTGTTGCATTCTGGGTGGCTAGGTGGCACAGTGAGTTGGAGAACTGACCCTAGAGTCAGGAGGACCTGGGTTCAGGTCCGGCCTCAGACACTTAACACAAAGGCTAGCCGTGTGATGTTGGGCAAGTCACTTAACCCCAGTTGCCCTACCTTCCTCTCTCCAAAAAGAAAACAAAAAATACTCTGTTGCATTCCCATACCACAATTGGTTCCTTTATCCTCTGACTGATGGGCCCACGCTTTGTTCCCAGTTTTGTGCTACCACAGAGCTGCTACAACTATTTTTGGTAAAGAGGGGATTTTTCCTTTGTCTTCAACTTCCTTGTCAACCTCCTTCATTTTACAAATGAGGAAACTGAGGGCTGAGAGATGAAAGAACTCAGCTCAAGTCACACAGATAAGCGGCAGAGCCGAGTTGTCAGTCCTAGTCTACTTCTGGACTTTGTCTGTGGTGTCGCCCTACAAGAGGGGCTCTTCTGGATTAAGACTGGTTTATGAGGTCAGCTGTCATGGTGGCTGTAGAAAAAGCTCCTGCCCCAAAGTCTTCCCCTACAAGCCTGCCTAATTGCCCTCCCTGCCCCCTTGCAGTTGGTCCTTTGTGTTAAGGCTTTCAAGTTTTCCTATCAAAGTGTCCTACTTTGAAGGGCACCCTGTGAAGCCTATTTCTTGGCAGGAATTCCCTCATCCATTTAGCGAGCTGTCACCTAGAAAAGAGCAGAGACTGAACAGAGAAAGACCTAGTTTAAGCTTTGATGGGAGTAGGGTAGGGCACCCTCCCTCACAGAACCAAAGCAGCTCATGAAATGATTTTAAGTGGTAGGACTAAGGCTGGCCCTTGACAAAATGGTGAAGTCAGTGAAGTCTGGCCCTTTCTCTCTCCCTCCTTCCTTTCCCCCATTCCTCAACCAGCAAGCCTCTCCTGTTCGATTGTTCCTGGTTATCAATGAACCAATGGCTGTTAAGGTGCTAACTGATGGTTTCAGCTAATAAAGGCTTTGAAAAATGTGGCTCGTCTAAGGACTTTTTATTTTAAGGAATGGAACAAGCATTAAAGTGTCTACTATGTGCCAGGCAGGCTAACCAGGTGGTGTAATGGATAAAGTGCCAGGCTGGGCATCAGGAAGACCCCTCTTCCTGAGTTCAAATCCAGCCTCAGACACTTTGTAGCTGTGTGACCCTGGGCAAGTCACTTACTCCTGTTTGCCTCAGTTCCCTCATCTGTCAAATGAGCTGGAGAAAGAAATGGCAAAACCCCCCAGCATCTTTGCCAAGAAAACCCCAAACGAAGTCATGAAGAGTAAGGCGCAACTGGAAAATGACTGAGTAGGAACAGCATATGGTAGACACTGTGCTACGTACTTGACAAATATCATCTCATTTGGTCTTCACAACAACCTTGGGAGGGAGGTGCTGTGATTATTCACATTTTACAGTTAAGGAAACTGAGGCAAACAAAGGTTAAGTAACTTACCCAAGACCAAACAGCTAAGAAGTAGTTAAGGTTGAATTTGAACTCGGGTCTTCCTGCCTCCAGGCCCAGCTCTCTATCCATTGTGGCACCTAGGTAGCTTAGCTGACTGCTTCCAAGCCTCTTCTCTCTCTGAAACACTGGGATCCTGTCACTCCAAAGTAGAGGAAATTTGCCTGCTCGGGCTTGGAGCAATACCCAGAATCCCACATCCCCAGCAGCCTCGCAGCTGTGGCAGGTGGGACCTGGGGAGGGTGTGGACAGTATGGACTTTGCCATAACCTGGGCCCTGTGGAGGGTGGTTCCAGGAGGAGGCCCAGGGAAGGTGGCCCCAAAGTTACTGACCTATAAAAACTAGCACTTTACAATTCCCTAGGGCTCTGCATATGTTACCTGGCAGAGCCTCACAACAGCCCTGCTGTGAGATAAGCAGAGCAAGGGTTAGTATCCCCATTTTGCAGATGAGGAAACTGAGGCTCAGAGGGATTAAATGATGATCCTGGGGTCATACAGGCCAAACTGGAGCTCCTGACCAAGTCCTTGGTCTCCAGTTCCAGGACTCTTCTCCCCCTATCCAAATTCTACCTTCTCCTTAAAAATAACAGCTATGTGGTCCTGGAGTCAGGAGGACCTGAGTTCAAATCCTGCCTCAGACAGGTACTAACTGTATGACCCCGGGCAAGTCACTTAACCCCAATTGCCTTTAAATAATAATGATGATAGTGATGATGATGATACTTATTTGAGTGCAAAATTACAGATCAACAGAATTTGAAAGTTGAAGGGGACCTTAGCCTCCATCTAGTCCAACACACAGAAAGAATCTCTGTTATAGTCTAACAAGGCAGCCCAGAGCTGCTGGAGGCAAGGACATAATGCAGTAGCTTCTCAATAAATCGTTGGCCTTGAATGGTGAACACGAGACCCCCTCCCCCCGCCCTCCAGAGGCACTGAGGGAGAAGCAGCAGACTCCAAAGGGCCAAGATCCCATCCCACCCAACAAGAGGTGGGGACGGCTCCACCCAGGCCTTCACACAGAGGGAGAGCCTGGCCTGCAGCAGCAGCAGCTTTAATCCCGATGTGCCCAGGCCCCCTCAAGCTGTAGCTTCCCAGATTCTTGGCCCCAAAGACCTGGGAGGGCAGCACTGGGGCTTTTGAGACAGGGCTGAGGCCAGCCAGGTACAGTCTTGACTGGTGAGTAATAGCTTGATGTATTGTAGAAAGTAGACATTGCTAGCTAGAGAAATGCATATTAAAACAATCACGGGCATCAGATTGGCAAAGATGACTAAAAAGGAAATAAAAAAATACTGAAGGGGCTGGGTTGGGGGGAAATGGGTACATTGACGCATTATTGGTAGACCTGTGAATGGGTACCACCATTCTGGAACCAATTTGGGATAATACACAGACATTTACTAATTAGTGCATGCCCTTTGACCCAGCTCTAGCACAGCGGGGCCTATAACCTCTATTTTGATTAAAAATCTCTCATGTTTGAGATAGATTTGTCTCTGTTGACACTTGGCAGGGTTGGGCCCTCCTCACTAGGTGTGGAAATCCTGGTTTGTGGGCAATTCTGATTAGGAAGTCCTACGGCCATGGCATGGTTAGTCACCCCCCATCTACATGCCATTTCTTCCTCAGGAAGAGGCCTCCACTGTGCCCAACATCTGGCCGCCATAAAAGGTTGCCCATGACTCATGAATCAGTTGCCAACTGTGAGTGAAACAGTTGTTTCCAGGAAGATAATTTTACTTATCTTTCCTCCCCTCTAACCCGACCACCACCCCATGAACCACTCTAAGGCTCTGTGACATCAGCTAGATTCCAAGGGCTTCAGGTAAGCAAAAGAAACCAACAAAAACTGCCACGGATCTGGGCCAGACCACCAAAGAGCGTAGGGATTGCTCCTTTCTTTGTATTCCTGTCTCCAGAGCCTGACCTACAGTAGGCACTTAATAAGTGCTTTTTGTTGATGGATTGATTGATGTAGACTCTATAATGCTGATTGAATATGAAGGATGAGGGAGAGATAAGAGTCAAAGATGACCCCCAAGGCTGCAAACCTGCATGACTGGAAGAAATGGATGAGATAGGTCACAGGGGTGGGGAACCTGCGGCCTTGAGGACCCCCAGTGCAGCCCTTTCAATCCAGACTTCACAAAACAAATCCCCTTAATAAAAAGATTGGCCTCAGTCATCAAAAAGCCACACCCAAGGACCTACAGATGACCTTGAGGCTGCAGGCTCCCCACCCTCAGGTAGGTGGTACCGTAATGCACAGAATACCAGGACTGGAGTCAGCAAGACTAATTTTCTTGAGTTCAAATTTGGCCTCAGACACTTACTAGCTTTGTGACCCTGGGTAAGTCACTTAACCCTGTTTACCTCAGTTTCCTCATCTGTAAAATAGAGAAAGAAATGGCAAACCACTCTAGTATCTCTGCCAAGAAAACCCCAAATGGGGTCAGGAAAGAGTCGGACATGACTGAAATGACTAAACTACAGTGAACTCTGTCTTGGATATGTTGAGTTTGAGATATTGATGGGGTATCCAGATGAACGTGTCCAGTAGGCGATCAATGATATGATGCTGGAGCTTGAAACAGAGACTAGAACTAGACATATGGACACGGGAGATGTCTGAAGAGGAATGATGATGACCGAAGCCTTGGGAGCTAATGAGCTCACCGGGGAGAGGTCCTGGACAGAGCTCTGGGTGATCTTTATGCTTAGTGAGGAGGGGAAGATGATCCAGTCAATGAGCATTTATTAAGCACCTGCTGTGTACCAGGCCCTGGACAGTGAGACCCAAAGAGGTGATATCGCCAAGGTCATGCAGGCTGCAAAGAAACAAGGCAGGTGGGTAGGGAAGAGGGTAGAATGTTAGAGTCATGAAAACCTAGGTTCAAATTCTGCCTCAGACACTTATGAGCTGTGTGGCCTTAGGCAAGCCGCTTAACCTTTATGAACCTCAGTTTCCTCATCTGTAAATGAGGAAGCTGAAGCTGATGGCCTCAAGGGTTTCTTCTGGGTCTGTGCTCCCAGCTCATGCACTACCTTCTACAGGAGACTCCCTGATTCCTCCCAAATGCCCCCCAATTATCTTGGATTTAATGACCAGATTTATTTACATTTACTCTCCATATAATTATATGTGTATTCACTTTCTCTCCCCCAGTATGAGTCTCCTTGAGTGTAGAGATTGTTTCATTCTTTGCCTGTGTATAGCCAGCTAATACTCAGTAATGAGCACATCTCTAGGAAGATAGATAGATAAACTGATTAACAGAAAGCAGGAAAGATACAGAGATAAGGGAATAGATGATTAAATGAATAGTAGAAAATAAATGAATGAATAAATAGATGAGTAAATAAATCAATCAACAAAAAGATGAATGAATAGATAAATAGATGAATGAATTAATGATTGAAGGAATCAATGAATGGAAAGATAGATGGATAAAGAGATAGGTGAACTGGGCGGCTAGGTGGTGCAGTGCCCTAGATAGTACCGGTCATGGAATCAGGAGGACCCGAGTTCAGATTCGACTTCAGACACTTGACACACAAGCTATGTGACCTTGGGCAAGTCACTTAGCCGCAATTGCTTGGTCTTCCCCACTCCAAAAAAAAAAAAAGAGGTGAATAAGTGAGTAAATAAAAAATTAAACATTAATGGGCAAGTAAATAAATATAGATATTTAAATAAATAAATAGATAAATCAGTAAAGAGATGGGTAAATAAATTCATAAACAAAAGATGAACAGATAAATGCCTAAATTATAATATAAATATTATATATAAATTATATATCACATATGAATTTATAGTATATATAGTATATAAATTTACATATTATACATAGAAATATTATATATTATATGATATAATATAAATGCCTAAATAAATTATTGGATGAATCAATAGATAGGGGAAGGGAGGGAGGGAGGGAGAGAGAGAGAGAGAGAGAGAGAGAGATACTTAATCAATTCTTTCTGTTTGATGATTGATAAAATTCCAAATCTAGCATTTTCCATCACCCCGTAGGTATTTGCTCTCATCTCCTCAGCTAGAATATAAGCTCTCTGAGGTCAGGGGTCAATTGTTTTTTTACTTCCTTATATCTTTTGGTGACTGAATGATTGATTTGTTCAGTGATCCACCCCATGTCCTCTGACTCACAGTTCAACCGCTTCACCAGCTTGGGCATACAGGTTCCTCTGGGCTTCAGCAGGCCTTCTCTACCCATGAAGGTGCCCTCCTCCCCACCAAAAAAACTCACCATCTGGAAACCCGAAAACTGCCAAGAAGCATGAAAACCACAGAAACCAAAGAGGCTGGGGCCCCGGAGACACATGCTCAGGAAGGAGCAGAGACTTCTCCAGAGATGAGTCGGAATCTGAGCTTTCAGTTTTCGATGGGCGTCTAGGCTTTCTAAAGAGCTGGTGGTATTGAAATGACACCTGGGTCTCCTTGGAACCAGGCCCCCAGGACTGATGCGGGTGTGGGTGGAAGTTAGAGAGAAAAGGGTCACAGAAGGTCCATGGGCCAGTAGATGCTGAGCCCAGCTACAAGGTAGGAGATGAGCCAGCGATGGGCTGGGCCTTTGACATTTATGTCAGTCTTCAAAGTTTGCAAATCACTTTTCCTCTTTCATCTCTTTTAACCTCCTAACAGCCCTGTGACACAAGTGCCCCAGATATGATTCTATTATTTCCATTTTACAGACCAGGAAACTGAGGCTTTCAGAGGTTAAGTTACCAGCCCATGGTCACATAGAACTGGGATTTGAATCCACATTCCTACTGACATCAGGTCCAAGGCTGCTTCCATTATACTACAATGCCTTCCAGTGGCTTTGTTCAAAGTTCACCTCAAGTCCCTCCTTCTGTAGGAAGCCTTTGCTGGTCCCCCTCAAGGCTAATGTCTTCTTTCTGAGATGAAGTCCAAATTACTTTGTATGTGTGTGTGTGTGTGTGTATGTGTGTGTGTGTGTGTATAAATATATACAAATATATCTTAGTATCTGTCATTCCATCTATCTGTATTTGTCCGTAGCTGCTTGCATGTTGTCCCCCTCATCTGACTGGGTTCCTCGAGGGCAGGGTCTTTCTTTGCATCCCAAGCACAGTTCCTGGCACATAGTAGGTCCTTAATAAATGCTTATTGACTGACTGACTTTCTATTTGTAACAATTGTATTATGTTCCTTGAATAGACAAGATACTTAAGATAGGTTTTCTTAAGTTATACTGAATTCTTCTAAAGCCCCAGAAAGCACCCAGCCCTGAGTCCGCTCTCCTTCTGTAAGAGCTGAGCTGGAATTACAGATGACTGGTCCACCCCATATGGCTCATGGGGCAGGGCTGTGCCTTCTCTCGAGGCTGCTCCTGCCTCACCCTGGGCCCTACTGAGGAAAGAGGTGGGGTTCCCTTAGGACTTCAGTGACTCGATTTCCACAGATTCTAGAAACACCATCCACACAAAGCCGTAGTCTGTGGTCCTTGGGGCAGTGACAATGAAGCCCTAGGCTAGGGAGGGGTTGGCATCCCACGGCATGTGTGTTGGAGGTGAAATCAAGAGAACACGGCAGTGGCACAGCATGGATAAGGACGGGCCCAGGCAAAAAGTGGTCCTCCCCTTCCCAGCCCACAGTACCCCCCATTCTCTTTAGGATCCTTCTTCCCTCCTGATTCTCCCCTACTTCCATATGTACACACACACACACACACACACACACACACATCACCAGCAGCCCTAAGTATTTGGTCAGGTCACACTCAGCTGATTGATTAGCAACCAAATCCCACATACACCCTACTGAATCCCAATTATTTGTATTTTCAAAGAGGATTTACTCTAGAATTTACCAGAAAATCTTTAAGAAGGAGCTATAATGGTGGGATCACAGGCCACATTTGGGGATAGGTAGCTACTTCTCCTCCTGAAGAAAAGATCCAGCTAGGGGAGGTGTAAAATGAGAATGGGTCATATTTATATAGCATTTCACAATGCACTTTCCTCATAAGGCCCTTCCCCCAAGGTGAATGATCATCCAGGGGTGGCTAGGTGGCTCAATGAATAGAGCACTGGCCCTGGAGTCAGGAGGACCTGAGTTCAAATCTGGCCTCAGACACTTAAACACAAAAAACTAACCATGTGACCTTGGACAAATGACTTAACCCCAATTGCCCTACCTTCCCCCCTCCAAAAAAAAAAAAGAGAATGATCATCCTAAGGGGCAGCTAGGTGGTGCAGTGAATAGAGCACTGACCCTGGAGTCAGGAGAACCTGAGTTCAAATTCAGCCTCAGACTTACTAGCTGTGTGACCTTGGTCAAGTCACTTAACCCCCAATTGCCCTGCTTTCCCCCCTCCAAAACAAACAAACAAATGAACAATCATTCCTACTAAACCAAAGAAAAACGAAGTCTGGGACAAGTGCTTGAATCACTGAGCTTTCGGTGCCCAGATTCAATACTTTCATCCATTTACCCAACCTGTGGCCTCTAAGGAGAGGCCTTTGCAGGTACAGGTAGATTTGGGGAGGGGGGGTGCTGTCACCCTTGCCCTTTGAACCTGGGGCCAGTAAGGCACAGCTCCGATGGGCCAAGCTCTCTTCTGGCCCAAGTCACCTCACAGTGATGTTTTTAGAGGGACTTCCTCATTTCTGAGATGCCAAGAGAATGAATAAAGGCTTGGCATTTGAAGGGATATTTTTATAATATTGCTACTACCAGGGGACAGTTGACAATCCGTCCAAGCAGGCCACCAAACTCCCACTCTATTCCTTCATTTTCCATCCGTCCTGTGCTCTTCCTTCCTCTCTGGGCCCTCCTCCCTCTGTTCACCATCATTCAGCAGTCTTCTCCTCACTGACTGCTCAGATTCTCTCAGAATCTCCATTTTAAGGAAAGAACCCAGGCCGGCCATGCCCACTCCTTTATTTCTCTCTGGGTTTCACTCCCAGCTCTCCAGACTTCTTTCTCCACCATATTCCTGCCCAGTTACCTCCCTCCTCCTCTCTTTTCAGCTTCCTTTTTTGGGTTGTCTTCTTCTATTAGAATATAAGCTCTTTGAGGGCAAGGATTCTCTTTTTTTCTTTCCACTAGTATTTGTGTTCCCAGCACATAGCCCAGAGCCTGGTACACAGAAAGTACTTAGCAAGTGCTCATTGATTATTGTGGGATTGGCAGAGAGGAGAGCAATGCCACCCTTTATGGGAGAAGAGAGCTCTTTAATCACCAACATAGGATCACAGGGGCCTGGATCTAGCTGGGAGGGACCTTTGAGGTCAAAGATTTCAAGCTGGAAAGGTCCTGGGAAGCCATCTAGTTCAACCCCCTCACATTACAGATGAAGGAACTAAGGCCCACAGAAGGTAAGTGATTTGCCCAAGGTCACACAGGTAGTAGGTGGCAATCAGGATTTGAACCTAGGTCCTATGATTCCAAAACTAAAGTTTTTCCCTCTGAATCACCCTGTCTCTCCCCCAGTCCCTCACCATTTTTCTAATGCAATATCATATGTCAACCTTCTTGATTTCACTTCTAAGAGGTTGTTCCCTCAAACAGCTGTGCACAAACCACAAACCACAGAATGACCAACATGTAAATATTTCAATCCATTCATCCATATGGGAATCATTGACACTATACTCTTGTCCCAGTGATAAATGAGATATTTCTTTTCAGGCCATTGTACATAACTCTCTGGATCATTTTCTCCATAAAGAAACAGTCTTTTTCTTTCGCCTGGGATCTCCTGCTTGACAAGCGCTGGAAAGCTCCAAGGAACCTGCAGATGGAGAATTTTCCCAGAGACAGTAGAACCCCATGGATAAGGGGTACTGCAGACTCACATAGCTGACAGGATGTTCACTTCTGAGACGGACGGGAAGTAAGGACTGACTGGGGAATTGAGTACAGGATCTAAGGAAACATCAAGAGAGACTAGAGACGAGAGAGGCTGGAGGAAAGGAGGAAATTTGGAACTCAAAATTTAAAAGTGAATGTTGGAAATGAATATACATATGTACACACACACATATTGAAGAGAAGGTCCTTACTCAACGATGAGCTCCATTAGAAGGGTGATGAGGCACCTTCCAAACGCCAGGATGCTGTAATTCTGCTGTGTAGAACGACTCCATTCATTTCACCAAGTCCTACATTTGGAACTGGAAGGAATCTTATGACATCCAAACCCCTCGTTTTACAGATGAGAAACTCCTGGCCCAGGTATGTAAAGTGACTTTCCCACAGCCCCACAGTCAGTGAGGGTCTTAGGCAGGATCTAAATGCAGCCCTTGAGAGGATGTGGGCAAACTGGAACACTAATGAATTGTTGGTGGAGTTGTGAACTGATCCAGCCTTTCTGGAGAACAATCTGGAATTATGCCCAAAGGGCTATAAATACTTTCATACCCTTTGATCCAGCAATACCACTCCTAGGGTTATATCCCAAAGAGATCATAGAAATGGGAGAAAGACCCATATGTACAAAAATGTTTATAGCAGCTCTTTTTGTGGTGGCAAAGAATTGGAAATTAAGGGGGTGCCCATCAATTGGGGAATGGCTGAACAAGTTGTGGTATATGCATGTTATGGAATACTATTGTGCTATAAGAAACGAGGAGCAGGCAGTCTTCATATTTACCTGGAGAGACTTAAAAGAACTGATGCTGAGTGAGAAGAGTAGAACCAGGAGAAATTTGTACACAATTACAGACACAACGTATGTGTGATGACCAACTTTGATAGACTGGACTCCTCTCAGCAATGCAGTGATATAAGTCAATCCCAAAAGACTCATGATGGAGAGAAAAATGTGCATCCAGAGAAAGAACTAGAAAGAACTAAGTTTATATCCAGGTGAAAGCAAAATACCTGATCTTTTTCGTTCTTTTATTCGGTTCTATGTCCTCTTTACCATTTTTATTCCATCTGGTACAATCCGTCCTTATAACCTGCCCAATGTATAATGTGAAAGTATTTACAGATCCTATACTTGACTATAAGCTGCCATGGGGTGGGGGGGAGGGGAGGGAGGGGGACAAAATGAGAAATTCAAGGAATTGTGGAATTGAATCCTGTAAACTAAAAGGAAAAAATTAATAAAGTAAAAAAAATAAATAAATAAAATAAATGCAGCCCTTCTTGAAGCTGGTACCATCTTCATTGCCCATTATACCATGCTGTCTTTGAGTGGCCTTAAAAAGCCAATGGTACCAACCACACCAATCTATGCCCCGTTAACTCAAGTGGGGGCATTTCTGTAATGAAGTCCCTGTAATACCCATACATATAGATTCTTACCGGTGTGGTCCACCATTGACTAACATGACTGTCCCAGGAATGTGAAGCTTTTTCTTTTGGTTATCTCTTTGAGCTCCAAAATGCTGTGAATGCCCAGAGTCACAGGAATGTCTCATATAGCTCACTTTAAGCCAAAGACATTTAAAGACATCTCTCTGCCTCTCTCCTCTCCGTCTCTGTTTCTGTCACTCTTTTTCTCACACACACACATGCACACACGCACACATGCATGCATGCGCTTTCGAAGAAAATAATACAAAGATGAACAGCAAAATAGCCAAAGGCAAGAAAACACTCACATCTGCCTGCTACTCTAGAACCCCCACTGAATCCAGGTGCAACTTTGGGGACAGAATCTCAGAAAACATTGGCACTCTCCAAATGGAATGGAGAGGGGTGGATAGAGAGGCAGACAAAGACAGAAACAGAGATAGAAAGCCAGAGAGAGTCAGAGACAGAGAGAGAATGGGAGGGAAGGAGAAAGAGAGAGAAAGAAAAATAGAGACAGAGAGAGAGGGAAAGGGAGAGGAGGAGGAAGAGGAGGAAAGAGAGAGAAAGAGGGAGGGAGGGAGACAGAGACACAGAGAGAAGGAGGGGGAGAGGAAGAGGGGAAGGGAGAGGGGGAGCTGCTACACAGGTCATGAGATTAAACGAAGTCATTTGGTCTCATCCACTCCCCAGTTCTTTCGGCTCCTCTTGGCTGTTTTATACTAGGGATCTCACCCACTTGCCCTGTTTTACGTGAAGAATCATCTTTAAATGAAAGCAAATTTCAGAAAGAGTGTAAGGAGAGCTGCTTCCCTCTCTGTCTCCGGGTGCTTCTAGAATGACTTCTGTGGCATCCTGACTCCCCTGTTACCCTCTCTGTCAAAGATCACACATTTAGAGATCAGACTGGATCTTGAGGTAATCTAGTCACTTTCTAGCTGAGGAATGTGATGTATGCCGAGGGGCTGTGAGTGACTTGGCTAAGGTCCTACAGGCCATGAGTGACAGCTGGGCATTGAAACCCACTCCTCAGACTTTTTTTCACTGTCTCTGGCTGCCTTCTGTGAGGGCTAGCTTTGTGATCCGGACCTAACACGTGCAGGCCTAAACAAACCTGTTCCTCACCTGTCTTCACAGAGAAGCCACTCCTGGGGCTAACCCTGAGGAACAGGGGCAGGAAGAGGACTGGCGCCACCCCATCTGAACGAGAGAGGATCCAGCATGTTATCTAGGAAGAATGGACTCCCAGAAAAGAGCTGGGGAAGTATATCCCCTTACCTTCATTGCAGGGCTTGGGGTTCTGTGGACTGTCCAGCATGATGGATGTGTTATGCAGTTTGGCTAAAGCGGTTTTCCCCCTCTTTCTCATAATAAGAAAGATGACTGGCCATGGAGCGGTCCTAGGTGGCGTATATTAAAAAATAAAGGTGATCCCCAAAACCCAAAAAGTATCAATTATTTTTTTAAATAGGATAAATGAATGGGTGAGACCCTTTGAATTAGAGATCTTGCTAAGAAAATACCCTAAGAAAGCCAAAGATAGAAAGAAATAGCCTATATAAAAGGAAGAGAGAGAAAGGGCATGGTTAAATCACACAGGAGACAATAGCTTCTGGTGGCAGGAAGTTTGTTGTTCAGTCATTTCGATCATGACTCTCTGTGACCCCATTTGGGGTTTTCTTGGCAAAGATACTGGAGTGGCTTGCCTTTTCCTTCTCTAGTCCATTTAACAGATGAGGAAACGGAGGCAACCAGGATTAAGTGACTTGCTTAGGGTCACACAGCTAGTAACTGTCTGAGGCTAGATTTGAACTCAGGAAGAGGAGTCTTCCTGACTCCAGTCCTGATACTCCATCGACTATGGTGCCACCTAGCTATCCCCAAGTCACAAAGACCTGGGTTCAAATCTACTGTCAGACACTTCCTAGCTCTGTGACCCTGGGAAAGTCCCCTCTGCCTTTTTTTTTTTTTGCTTTTTGGAGGGGCAATTGGGGTTAAGTGACTTGCCCAAGGTCACATGGCTAGTTTTTTGTGTTAAGTGTCTGAGGCCGGATTTGAACTCAGGTCTTCCTAACTCCAGGGCTGGTGCTCTATTCACTGTGACACCTAGCCACCCCTGTCTTTTTTTCCCCCCATGATCACTCATGGAATTTACATACAGGAAAGTTCTGTCAAAGACACAAATTAAATTGGAAGGTTTCCTGTGGAGATTTTTTTAAATGGAGAAAAGATACTTGGAGCAAGTTCACAGGGAGAAACAAATAATTCAGCCACATTCTCCTTCATGGTTCCTCCAACAGGCAGATGAGAGTAGGAGAAATGCCAGCCGTGTTGGCATCAGTTTCCATTGTGAGAGCCCTAATCCAGGAGGAGCGAGTGTGGGAGCAGGAGCTACACAGAGCTGGGACTGCAGCTCCTGGGACTCCGGCCAGCACTGAGGGCCCCAGGCCAGAGGCAAGGGCAGCTGGATCATCCTCTGGCCAGAAGGGGAAGGGGATGGTGGCCTCAGGCATCCTGGGCTTAGCAGGAAGCCAGGAGCTGCTAAATAGCCTTCCCCCACTTCCCCCAGAGGATGAAGACCCAGAGGAAGATTTATCACAGGCAGAGACACTTAAAAAGAAGTGGGTGCCCAAGAAACTCCGGGATCCTAAAATTCCAAAGACCAAGCGACAAATAAAAAGCATGAGCCCTTATTCCTCTTATGCTGGTAGCTCTGGGAAGGGACCTGAGCTTAGAGAAGAAGATGAGATGGTTTTGTGATCAGACAGCAAGAGCAGTGACTATACCTTGGGGAGAAGAAGGAAG
>NW_027185850.1:32547522-32565977 GCF_028583685.1 Petaurus breviceps papuanus | reverse complement strand
AAATAAACAGTAGAATTACAGGCATCAAGGCTAGTTAATGAGGGAAACATCTGGAAAAGTAGAGCTTGGGGACTGCGGGAAGAGGGCATTTTCCCATCAGGGGCAGCCTGCTGTAAGGAAAAGGGAACTGAATTTGAGGTCAGACGACCTGGGTTCCAATGCTACCTCCATCACTTGGTACTTTTGTGTTCTTGGTCATCAGTAAATGTCTCTGAGCCTTAATGTCTTCATCCGTAAAATGAAGGAGTCCCAGGGCTAAATGATCTTCCAGGTTCCTTCAAGTTGCAAAATCTCTAAGTCTGTGGTGCCACAAATCATTCCCCTGAGGCCTTTGTGTACCCCAACTCCCTCCCCTTCTCCTCCCACACTTCCTTTCCGGCCTAAAATGAAGCAGTATTTTCATAAAACATTTTTTTCTGGCCCCTCCTGCCTCCCCCTCCACACCTCCAAGTGACCACAAACCGACTCATCTTTCAGCAAATACAGGGGAACGGACGGTCAGAGCGCCATGGAAAAGTAACACGTCTTGTGAATAAATCACTTCTGGAAATGGTGGGGTGCGCCGGTTTTCACAGTTCGTTGGTCTGAAATATCCTCTTTGCGCTGATCTCCACACTCCCTCCCCCCACCCCCAGGGTGATGAGGGGGAGCCTGTTTGTATGGAGTGGATGGGTATTCTAGTGTCTAGATCTGAGTTCAAATCCTGTTTCAGACACTGGTTCTATGACCCTGGAAAATCACGCACCCTTTCTCTGCCTCAGTCTCTCTATCTGTAAAATAAGGATAATAATAGCACCTCCCTCACAGGTTGTTGTGAGATTCAAATGGGAGAACTTGTATAAAGCCCTGTTTAAACCTTACAGTTAAAGTAATCAGGGACATGCTGAAGCCACTTGAGCACAGCTAATTGTTAAATTTTCTGACTGAGCATTTACATCTCAGAACTCGGCAAACACTCCATTGGGGCTTGGTTTATTGTTTTGTTGATTGTGCAGATTTAAGTGATGGAGAAAGTGTTGATAATTCAGATTAAATGTAAAGTGAGTCCTTGTACATTCCACACCACCCCTTCCCCACACCCCCTGAGCTGATTGTTAAACATTTACTGGCACTCCTCTGACTATAATTATTATCTATTTGAGATTCTCAGAAGCTAAGAGGCGTCAGATCCAGCTTGTACCTGGCCATGAATCTGTTTTACAACATACAGAACATATGGTTATCCAGCCTTTGCTTTGAAAACCTCCAGTGATGGGGAGCTCACTACCTTCCACATTAGAATCCAATTCTTTCCTGACATCAGTCCCTTTGCAACCTCTACCCCATGCTCCTAGCTCTGCCCTCTGGGTTCAATCTTAATAAGTGGGATCCACTTTCCTGTGACAGCTCTTGTAATACTTGAAGACAACATTCCGCCATGCCCAGCCAAGTCCTCTCTCCTTCACACTAAACATCCCTACCTCCCTGGACCCTCAAACCAATCCTGAATTGGCAAGAACTTGAGGCCTTTCACTGTCCTGGTAATTCTGGACTAGATGCCCCCCGTCTATCAATGTCCTTCTGAGAAGGTGGAGTTTAGAACTACAACCCAATGATGAAAATACGGTCTCACTGGAGCAGAAAATTGAGACTGTTACCTCCCTAGCCCAGGATGATATTAATGTGGCCAGGGATCACATGACCTGTTTTGACTGTCTTTGGCCCATCCAAATCCCCAGAACTCTCCCCAGGGCCTGCTTTCCAGTCGTTGCTTCCTCCTTGATTCAGGAAGTCAAGGAATGGGAGTGAACGTTCATCTCCCCCTTTAGACTGTGAGCTCCTTGGAGATGTTTTTGCCTTTCCTCATATGCTCAGAATAGCACAGAGCCTGGCACATGGTCCTTACTCAATAAATGTTGGTGATTTGACTCTTCTCAGATTTGCTTTATTCCCCAAGGAACAGTCCCCTGAATGATTCCTCAATTGTGATTTGGAAAGGAGAAGGAGTAGCCCCCTTTGGGGTCTTTACCCCATGCAGGGGGGACCCACAGCAGGTGTGTCCTCTTCCTGCAGCCAGCCCTGATTGAAAGCTGGTAAGTGACACATTGTTTGGAGCTACCAATGTTCCTGCAATTGAACTGGCAAATATTTACCTTGGGACCTGCAGGACTGAAAATATTTGGTTGGAACCAGATGTGTCACGTGTCCATCCCTGAAATATTAGCCAAGGGAGTGATTTAGGAAAATAAAGTACTGGGTGGAGTGCTCACCTTTGCTCAAATGTTTGCTTTCTGCCCAAGATCCTGAGAAATGAGCCAGAAAGCCAGGTAGCCACCAGCTCCTCTGGACAGCTGTAAGGCACACTGGGGCGTGAAGAAGAGGTTTTGTTTTGGTTTGGTTTTTTCTTTTGCATAAATCAGAAATAGGGAAATACACTTTGTCCTTAAAGGCTTCCTTTGGTGGTGCTGATCCACTTGGCCTTGGATCAAAATGGTTTGCTCTCCTTTTTGAAAATTGACCTGAAATGGTGGTGGCTCAGTTGTGTGATTTCTGAAGGCTTGGGTGGGAAGGATTAGAGTAGGGGAGAGTTCCAGTGTGCCCCCAAAACTTAAATATTCTCCATGTTGTTTTTCAATCATTTTTAAGTTGTAGACAACTCTTTGTGACCCCATTTGAGGTTTTCTTGGCAGAGACACTGGAGGGGTTTGCCATTTCCTTCTCCAGCTAATTTTACAGATGAGAAAACTGAGGCAAACAGGCTAAAGTGACTTGTCCAGGGTCACACACCTAAGAAAGGAATTTTGAGGCTAGATTTGAACTCAGATCTTTCTGACTCTAGATCAGGCACTCTATCTACTTCACCACATAGAGGGTCAGATATTCCCTAGAGTGCTCCAGAAAGTCAATTGCTTTTCTGAGGAGTCACTTTGGGAGTGGGAGAGAGTTGTTCATTGAACAACCTGTACCCTCTTCCCTATTCAATGCTGGATTAGTGCTGGGGGCATCACTTCATGATGCAAAAAACCTCAGGAGGACAGAGAAAAACAAAAATTGAAATACAGACAACCACAAGACCCCTTCAGCTTGGACCTAAGCCAAGGAAACTCAGAATTAGTGGTGTAGCTTCTATAATTAGAGGTGGAATGTCAGATCACTGGTATGCTTTCTACCCTCTTCATTTAGAAACAGGAGCCATTCCAGTCATTCTGGAAAGCAATTTGGAATTCTTTGAAGAAAGTCACTAAATTGTTCATATCCTTGGATCCAGAGATCCCACTGCTAGGCACATGCCCCACAATAGTCAATAACAGAAAAAAGAAAGATCCTACACTCAACTGGGTATTTATAACAGGACTTTCTGTTCTGTCAAAGAGCTGGAAGCCAAAGATGCCCATTGATTGGGGCATGACTCTACACGTTGTGGCATGTGAATTTTAGGAAATATTATTGTGCTGTGAGAAAGAATGTATGTGACAGCTGTGGGAAAACATGGGAAGACATAATAACTGATATAAAGTGTAGGAAAGCAATATGCACAATATCCACAATTTTGATCCAAGGCCAAGTGGATCAGAACCACCAGAGGAAGTCTTTAAGGACAAGGTGCATTTCCCTGTTTCTGATTTGTGCAAAAGAAAAAACCAAGCTACCCCAAACCACAATAGCCACAACCAAACAGGCGGGATTGAATAGTGTGAAATTATAATGAGCAAGCCAAAAAAGAGATAGGAGAGGGCATCTTCCTCCCTTCTTAGCAGAGGTGGGGGACTATGGGTGAGGAATACTATAAATAAAGTCAGGCTTTTAGAAAGCCATTCTTCATGAACCCAGGAAGATGTGAATTCATATCTCTTACTAGCTGTATGACTCTGGGCAAGTCACTTAATCCTGTTTGCCTCAGTTTTCTCAGCTGTAAAATAATAATAGCACCTACCTTGCAAAGTTTTTGTGAGCATTAAATGAGAAAATATTTGTAAAGTGCTTAGCACAATGCCTGGCACATATATAGTAGGTGCTTAATAAATGCCTATTCCTTTCCCCCCTTCCCTTCCCTTCTCTTCTTTTGCTGTCTTCTTGTTTATTGTTTGTTATATGGGATACCTCTCAGGGAGGAGGAGGAGAATAAACTGGGAAATATGGGTAATGTAGTTGTAAAAACAAGTATAGAGACAGGCAGGTGGTTCAGTGGACAGAGCACTAGTCTAGAGTGGGGAAGATCTGAGTTCAAATCTGACCTCAGACACTCACTATCTGTGTGACCCTGGGCAAGCCACTTAATCTCTGTCTGCTTCAATCAACTCTTAAATGGAGATGGTAATAGCACCTACCTATTTCTAAAGTACACAGCACAGAGTCTGGAACACAGTAAGAGCCTAATAAATGTTTATTCCCTTACCAATGCAACTTTTAAAAGGTGTTAACAAAAATAAGACCAGGGCGGCTAGGTGGTGCACTGACCCTGGAGTCAAGAGGACTTGAGTTCAAATTTGGCCTCAGACACTTAACACAAAAACTGGCTGTGTGACCTTGGGCAAGTCACTTAACCCCAATTGCCCTACCTTCCCTCTCCAAAAGTCAAATAAATTAAAATAAGACAGAAACAGAAGTGGTAGAGATCTGGTCACATGTGGGTTGTTCTGGACAGTCCGTAAGGTGCTTTCAAACTTGGAACTCTGCATCTGTCCTTCTGTACATGCTTTGATATAGGCTATCATAATAATGGGCATTTCTATAGTTCATGAAGATTCAACAAGTGTTTTACCTACATTATGTCATCAGATGGTCGAAAAAACCCTTTGAGGTAAATGATACAGATGTTTTTTTTTTTCCATTTTACAGATGAAGAAAGAGGCTGAAAAGGCTGAGTTGCTTTGCCTGAGATCCCACTGTTACTAAGAATTAGAAGCAGAATTTGAACCCAGCTTTAGACATGTCTATACAAGGAGTTCTGTTGGGCTGTGGCTGTAGGATGCAAAATGGCAAAGGGAACAGAGGTATTTCTTTAGGTCACTGAGGCTCCAATCTTTTTCTTCACTTTTCAATTAGAGACAGTGTTTAAAATTGCAACCAGAAGGATGGAACTCTTCAGATGTGTTCATGAAGACCTGAGTCATATCTTCCCCATGTCTACGTGGTACATAGCAGAAAGAGCACTGTGTGGTGAAAAAGCCCAGGCAGGAATTCCTGCCTTGCTACCTTTTTTTTTTTCCCGAGGGGAGAAGGGAAGGGCAATTGGGGTTAAGTGACTTGCCCAAGGTCCCACGGCTAGTACGTGTTAAGTGTCTGAGGCTGGATTTGAACTCAGGTCCTCCTGACTCCAGGGCTGGTGCTCTATTCACTGCTCCACCTAGCTGCCCCTGCCTTGCTACCTATTAACTGTGAGAGTGGGGGCCAGTCATTCAGTGAGTCTTTCTAGACCCATTTCCTCATCTAGACTAGATGATTTCTAGGGAGGCCACTAGGTGGCACCATAGTGTACAACCTGCTGGGCCTGGAGGCAGGAGGACTTGAGTTCAAATTTAACCTCATATCGTACTAGCTGTTTGACCCTGGGCAAGTCACTTAACACTGTTGCCTCAGTTTCCTCATCTGTAAAAATGAGCTGGAGAAGGAAATGGCAAACCCCTCCAGTATCTCAGCCAAGAAAACCCCAAATGAGATCACAAAGAATTTGAAACAACTGAATCCCTCCCAGTGCTAACATTCTAAGAGAGGCAGTACTCACATAGACCTTTAAGAATTGGAAAACTCTCTCCACATGTTATCTGGTCAGTCTGATCCCTTGGGAGGTAAGTACTATTATCATTGTATTTTATTTTTTCATTTTTCAAATGCTTTATTAACTTCTGATTTACACCATTCATTTCTGCCAGATTTTGAGTCACAGATTTTCTCCCTGTTTTTCCCCTATCCACCACCCCAAAATAGCAATCCCACAGGATATCCCCTCCTCCAATCTTCTCTCTCCCATATCTTCTCCCATACCCCCTTTGACTTTTCCAGTAGGGCATGGTGGATCTCTATGCCCCAGTGACTGTATATCTTATTTCCCAATTATATGTAAAATAGTGTATATATATATATATATATATATATATATATATATATATATATATATTTTAAACAATAGATTTTAAAACTTTGAATTCCAGATTCATTCCCTTCCTCTCTTGTCACCCACCCTTACTGGGAAGATAAGCAGTTCAGTATAGGTTGTACATGTGTAGCTAATGTAAAACATTAACACAGTTATTGTGTTACAGTATATTGTAAAAGACAGACATATTTCCCTCCCTCCTATCCCACCTCCCACTTGTTCTATTCTCTACTTTGATCCCATCCCTTTTCAAAAGTGGGTGCTTCCAACTTCCCTCACCCCCCCCCCCCCCCCCTCCTTCCCCTCCCCCCTTTCCCCCCCTCCTCCCCTCCCCCCCCCCCCCCCCCTGGGTTGTAACCCCTATTTAATTTTTATTTCATTCCCTCCCTGAGCCAAATTCAATGAGAATAAGACTGACCCATTCCCTTTTGCCTTCCTATTCTTCCCCTCCATTGTAACCATTTTCCCTTGCCTCTTCTAAATGAGATAGTTTACCCCATTCTGTCTCTCCCCATCTCCTCTCATTATATTACTCTCTCACCTTTTAATTTCACCTTTTAAGTATCATCCCTTCCTATTAAATTGGACCTGTGCCCTCTATCTATGTATACCTGTAAACATATATATATATACACATTCACATATGTATTCATACACCCTTATACCCTCTGATATAGCCATATATATATTTCTATTCCCTTCAACTATTTTCATACTGAGAAAAGTTTCATCAGTTACAATTATTGTTTTTCCATGTAGGAATGTGAATAGTTCAACTTTGATAAGTGGCTTCTGATTTCTTTTCCCTGTTTACATTCTCATGCTTCTCTTGCTTCTTGTATTTGTATGTCAAATTTTCTATTCAACTCTGGTTTTTTCATCAAGAATGCTTGAAAGTCCTCTATTCCACTGAATGACCATATTTTCAGTTTTGCTGGGTATGTGATTCTTGGTTTTAATCCCTGCTCCTTTGACCTCTGAAATATCATATTCCAGGACCTTCGATCCCTCAGTTTAGAAGCTGCCAGATCCTGTGTTATCCTGATTGTGTTTCCACAATATTCAAACTGTTTCTTCCTGGCTGCTTGTAATATTCTCTCCTTGATCTGGGAATTCTGGAACTTGGCTATAATATTCCTAGGAGTTTTCTCTTTGGGATCTTTTTCAGGAGGTGATTGGTGGATTCTTTCAACATCTATTTTGCCTTCTGGTTCTAAAACATTAGGGCAATTTTCCTTGAAAATTTCTTGGAGGATGATTTCTAGGTTCTTTCTTTGATCATGGCTTTCAGATAGTCCAATAATTTTTAAATGATCTCTCTTGGATCTATTTTCCAGGTCAGTGGTTTTTCCCATGAGATATTTCACATTGCCTTCTATTCTTTCATTTGTTTGGATCTGTTTAACAGCACCTTGATTTCTTTTAATGGCACTAGCTTCCCTTTGCTCCATTCTTAATCTGAGGGAATGATTCTCCTCAGTGAGCTTTTGAGATTCTTTTTCCATCTGGCAAATTTGTCTTTTTAAGGCATTCCTTTCCTCATTGCCTTTTTGAGCCTCTTTTGCCATTTGAGTCAGTCTGTTTTGTAAGATGTGATCTTCCTCAGTCAGGCTGTTTACTCTCATTTCATAATTTTCTTGTATCATTCTCATTTCTCTTCCCATTTTTTCCTCCACTTCTCTTATCTCCTTTTATTTTTTTTGCTTTTCAGAGGGCAATTGGGGTTAAATGACTTGCCCAAGGTCCCGCGGCTAGTAAGTGTTAAGTGTCTGAGGCCAGATTTGAACTCAGGTCCTCTTGACTCCAGGGTCAGTGCCCTATTCACTGTGCCACCTACCCACCCCCTCTTATCTGCTTTTTAAGGTCCTCTATGGCCTGTAACCAGCTCGTATTTTCCTTTGAAGCTTTTGGTGCAGGAGTTCTGACTTCACTGTCTTCCTCTTGTTCCATGCTTTGATCCTTTTTGTCCCCAAAATAGGAGTCTAATGTTGGATTCTTCTGTTTGTTTTGCTTCATTTGCCTGATCATGTCGCCCCTCAGTCACTAGACCCCTGGACTTTTGGCCACAGTAGGACTCTGCCACCAGACAGGGGAGCTTCTGTCCCAAACGCTGGGGTTTTCTCAGCTGCCGGAGGTATTAGTTGGGTGCCCTCTCTGAAGCCTCCACACACTCTGGCAAGCTGGTCACACACCCCAGGACCTCCACCCTAGACTGCAATCCAGATCCAAGAAGGTTAAAGCAAGAGTGATTACCCCTCAGACTGGTCGATGGGTCTCCCTACAGTCTGCAGGCCAAGAGCTGAAGCTGCAACATGGCACCAGCTGCCAAGGAGTCTCAGAAGTTTCTTGCCCTGGGGGCAAAAGCCAACACACTCCCAAATACTGGTCCCAAAGAACACACTGCACTGACCTCTCTCTTTGTCCTTTGCATCTATATGTTGATAATTCTGGAGATGGCCACAGCTGCTGGTGATCTGGAGTCCCTCCAGCTGGTAGTTGGTCAGGCCCACCGTGGGGCTAAAACCTCCAGGTCACTTGGGCCTGGGCTTGGCTCCCAGAGCACTCTGCTGGCTGATTCCTGCCAGCCTGCCGGGCTGTCCTTGGTGGGAGGTTAGCTTCTCTGTGTCATTTTGTGGGTTCTGTAGCTCCAAAGTTTGTTCAGAGTCCCCTTTTACATTGATTGAGGAAGGTGGAAGCTGGAGGCTCGAGGAGGTCCTGTTTCTACTCTGCCATCTTGACTCCGCCCCCCACTATTATCATTTAATAGATAAGGAAACTGAGGCAAAGAGAAGCCCAGTGGCTGAGACAGCACTCAAACTCAGGTTTTCCTGAGTCCAAGACCAGTACTTTGTACACTCGCTGCACCACTGAGCTTGCTGTGATTCTGTAATCCTAAATTCCTTCCTTTAAATGTTTCAATGAATGTGCTTGTGAATTGAGGGCCCTTAAAACATGAAATTCTCAAAATGAAAAATGAGATATAATGAATATGGAATAAGTTTTGGGGAAAATGTAGAAAGTAAATATCAGACAGTTTTTTAAAAGTTGGTATTTGTAATACGCTTTACATTTGATCCCTGCAACAATCTTGTTGGTGCCCATTTTACAGATGAGGTCACTGAGGGTGAAAAAATTTAAATTTTAATCTTAGTGCTTTCCCTCTGAAATTATCTCCAACTCATCCTGTAGATATATGCCCATATCTATATCTACTTATAAAGAGAAAACATGCAAACAATGAAGTATAAATAAGATATACATATGTATATCCATATAGAGAGATATTTGAGGATACATATCTTTCTACCCATCTGTCTGTCTATCCATCTCTCCTTCCATCCATCCACCCATCCATTCATCTATCTATCTATCTTCTATCGATCTATTTATCTATCCATCTATCTAGTTTGTACCTAGTCATCCTATTAGATGTTGAGTTCCTTAAGAGAAAGGATAGTCTTTTGCCTTTCTTTGTAGCTCCAGTGTTTAGCGCAGTGCCTGGCATATAGAAAGTGCTTGACAAATACTTTGTTGACTTAACTTAGTGATTTGTCCAGGGTTACACATCTGGTAAATGACTGAGAGCAGGTCTTCCTGACTGCCAAGTGCAGTCTCTGTTATCTACACAAACTTGCAGGAGCTGGTTGTATTAAGGCTCACAACACTCCCAGGTACAGCTGGAATTAGATTAAAACGTAATTGAGAAATTTTTTTTTGCCTTTTTTTGGGGGAGGGCAATTGGGGTTAAGTGACTTGCCCAGGGTCACACAGCTAGTTTTTGTGTTAAGTGTCTGAGGCCGGATTTGAACTCAGGTCCTCCTGACTCCAGGGCCGGTGCTCTATTCACTGCGCCACCTAGCCGCTCCAGAGAAATATTTAACAAAATGAATAAAAATGCAATAGAATGTAGATAATGTTCATGTGGAGCAGTTAAATAGTGCAGTGGTTAGAGCACCAGCATGGAGTCATGAAGACTCATCTTCCTGAGTTCCAATTTGGCCTCAGCCACAATTAGCTGTGTGACTCTGGGCAAGTCACCTATCCACGTTTGCCTCCGTTTCCTCATTTGTAAAAGGATCTGGAGAAGGAAATGGAAAATCACTCCAGTCTCTTTGGCAAGAAAACCCCAAATGGAGTCAAGAAAAATTGGACATGACTGAACGACAAAATGTTAATATATGTGGATTTCTAAAACAATACGGCCCACGGGGCTTCCAGAAAATTTAGTGGCCCCCAGTTTCTATTTTAGTTAGACATTCCCACACCAACTAAGTATTTTCCTCAGTATAGATCACCTTATTTGTTCTGTACAATAATAACAGCTAACACTTTTGTGGTGACTCACATTGTGCAAAATGATTTACGTCTGTTTCCTCATTTGATCCTTACAACTCTGGCAGGTAAGTATTACAGGTATCATTATTGCCATTTTATGAATGAGAAAACTGAGTTGGAAATTAAGTAAGTGACTTGCCCAGGATCTCCCAGTTAGTAGTTGGCAGCCTTTGAAGCTGGGACTTTCCTGACTCCAGGTCCCGCAAACTTCACAAACTACACCCGGCAGCCTCTAAAAACAGATGCCTTGAATATTCTCCACAAAGAGTTTCCAGTGAGATAGGATAATGATATAAGTCACTTTTGTGCTGAAATCATGTCATCCCTTGGCTGATGAAAGCATGTACCTATCCTGAAGCCACTGCTGGTATAAATAATGCAGCTGGACTCTCTGACATGCCTAATAGGCTAGGTTTAAATATAGAGGATCTCTACAAACACACACACACACACACACACACTGCCAGATGAGAAGATAAAGTATGAGAAAAGTGACTAAATGCTCTAAAATTGGAGCATCGGATGGTCTATGAATGCAGCAGCTCAAGAACCGGGTAACTGAGCAATTACAAAAGAATGGAGGTAATTATCTGGTGTTGTCTAGCTGGGGTGGCTGGAAAGCAGCATTAGCCTGTAGCTATGGAAGGAAAGTTTCACTTAGGATACAAAAACAATTAACAGTGAAAGTCACTCTGGAGTTACAAAATCTCCCTCCCCTGAGGCAGGGATGTCCCACTCTAATAGAAACAGATCCCAAAGGTGGAATATTGATTTAGAAAACCATAAATTAGCATTATCTAGGCTGTATTGTATTTTTGTTTATTTTGTTAAATATTTCCCAATTTATTTTAATCTAGTTCTGGGCTGTACTTGGGGTTTTTTCTGGGCGTCATGTTTGACACTTCCATCCTAGGGGACTAGAAGCAGCCCTGGTCTTACTGGGAGGGATTCCCTCCCAGGCCAGATTCAGTATCTGCTCATCCACACAGAGCTAGAAGGGGTCTCAAAGGTCAGTTGTTGTGGTTTAGTCATTTTTCAGTTGTGTCTAATTCTTTGTGACCCCATTTGGGTTTTTTTTGGCACAGATACCGGAGTCATTTGCTATCTCCTTCTCTAGCTCAGTTTACAGACGAGGAAAGTGAGGCAAACAGGGTTAAGTGACAAGCCCAGGGTCATACAGGTATACATACATACACATATACACACGGACATATATACACACAGACACGTATACATACATACATACACACATACACACATATGTAAGGAGCAGAGTACAGATTCAGACTCAACAAATCCAACACCTAATCCCTTTCACTGTGGGTTTTTTGTATGGAGATAAATGGAGAGTTTCCTTAACTGTAAATGAAGGTTGGAAGAGAGAGCGCCATTCCTTTCAGCACTAACATTTTCAAAAATCTTCAGGATTGTCCTGATGGATGTCCCTAGTGGAGAGCAAGTACACAAAGTGAGAGCAGCCAGGCCAGGGAGAGACTCCAGGGAAAAAAAATAGATTAAAAGAGACCCTTTTTTGGAGATTAGATAAGACCTTGCTGGGGAAATTGAGAAAGTGTCCCAGGATTTCAAAGAATTCCCTCCTACCTTGCCTATCTGAGCTCCTGCAAAAATGGTTATCAGACAGTGGGAGTCCTGGTGATCACAGGAGGCTAAATCAGTTATCTTCAGTCCCTAAGCTGCTGGAACACCTATATTTACTATGAAATAACCCAAGAGTATCGGGGCTGCTTGCTGACTCGGTTAACTCCAGAGATGCCTGCTGATACCGGATTCTGGAAGGTCAATGTCCTAGGAGCTTCCTATATGGGGAGGAGCCATGAAAAGTTTTAATTTAGTTTAGGTGGGAGAGGTTTTTATTCTGTTTTGTTTTTAGTTTTATTCTTGCTTTCCCTTACTCTCCAAACTGAGTTTGTGAGAGGTCTCTACAATTGGGGAGATTTGGAGAATTCAGACTCACAGCATCCCAGAATTAGAGAGTAGAAAGGGAACTCAGAGGTGGTCTAGCCTCACATCGCATAAGGGATTCCCACTGAAACATTCTGTATTAGCAGTCAGTCTCTCCTTGAAGAAGTCCTTCGGTAAGGAGAAATCCACTTGTCAGTCACTCAATAAATATTTATTAAGCCTTTACTAAGTGCCGGGTAGGGGCAGGTAGGTGCTATGGATAGAGAGCCTGGACATAGAGTCAAGAAGACTTAAGTTTGAATCTGTCCTCAGACACTTATTAGCTGTTTGACCCTGGAGGATTCACTTCACTCTGGTTGCCTCAGTTTCCTCAATTGTAAAATGAGCTGGAGAAGGAAATGGCAAACCACTCCAGAATCCCATCCAAGAAAACCCCAAATGGGGCCAAGAAGAGTTGGATCCTATTGAAACGATCGATCAACAAAAATGCGTCAGGCACTGTGCTAAGAGCTGGGGTTACAAGGGGAAGTCAAAGGCAGTCAGTTCCTGCCCTCTAGGAGCTCACAGTCTCCCATCCTGATCTTGGACAGCTCTGATTGTGAGCTCATACCTACGCTGGCCTCTGCATCTTTCAGACATCAACCCTACCTCTGACTCCTGGGATCAAGCAGAGACAGATCATCTCTTTTCCACATGATATCTCTTCAATTACCTGAAAATAGCTATACTGTCCCCTCCCACCCCACCCCAATCCAGTCTTCATTTCTTCCAGGCTAACCAACCCCAGCTCCTCCCAGATCCATAGACAGCATGGAGTCAAGGCCCTTTGCTATCCTGCCAGGACGCTCTCCACCATATCCACGTCCTTCTTAAACAGTGGTTCCTAGAACTGAGCACCAGACTCCAGCTGTGCTCTGATGGGGGCAGGGGTCGTTTTCAATGTCCTGGCTATACTGGCAATCCTGAACCATCACCGCAGCTCTCCATTTGCTGACCTGGGCATGGTATACACTTGTTGGGTGAAAACTGAACTCCCCAGAGTTACAATGACTGGTTCCCCTCTGGGCAAAATATTTGGACAAGTTGTGACCTAAGTGGTATTAGAATAAGATCATAGTTTGTTCGGGTTACTGGATATGCTGTGGGCTCTGCTTCTTCCATGCTGGGCCTCGAAATTTAGCATGCTCTCATTCAATATTCTGAAACTTTCCAGGTGTAAGCAATGTGATCTTTAAAAGTACTTAAAGAAACTTATAAAAAAAATTTAAGTAATGTGATATTTAAAGTCCTTTTCTGCTTTAATACTCTATATTTTTTTTAAAATCTCAATTGGTTATCATTCAAGTGTAAACTCCTTGAGGGCAGGGACTGTTTCTTGCCTCTTTTTTGTACCCCCAGTGCATAGCACAATGCTGGGCATACAGTAAGTGCTGAATAAATATTGATTGATTGAAACAGAAAACTCCAACCTTTTAAGGTTCATCAGAGAGATAACAAGCTTTGCAAACTTTAAGACCCAATCTTTATGCTAATGATAATAATACTAACAGGCTTAATCCTACTGGGGCTGTGCCTTTAAGAAAAGAATTAAATAGAGGAATGGATGAAAAAGTATTTGCCAAGCACTGTGCTAAAGTCAAGGAATACAAAGAAAGGGAAACAAACAAGCAAACAAAACTATCTCTGCTCCTGAGGAGCTCAGTCTAATGGGGGGGGGAGGGGTAGGGGAGGTGAAAACTTTCAGTTAGAGATTAGTGAAAATAAAGATGTATTTTTTTCCCCATCCAACTTCACAGACCCTCTGAAATCTTTATGAGGACTCTTTGGGGTCTGTGGACTCCAGGTTTACAGTCCCTGACTTAACTTCTCAAGCCCCCAGTTTTCCTTATCCATAAAACAGAGATAACAACATCTGTGGCACTTAGCCTTAGAGGGTTGTTTGTAAAATAACAGATTCAGAGCTGGAAGGCACTTTGGAGGCTGCCTAGTCCAACTGATTCATTTTAAAGATGAGGAAAATAAGGCTCAGACACCTGCCCAAGGTCACACAGATAGTAAGTAGAAAGAGTCAGGATTAGGTAATGGAACACTATAACACTATGAGAAATAATTAGCAGGCAGATCTCAGAAAAACCTGGAAAGACTTACATGAACTGATGCTGAGTGAAGTGAGCAGAACGAGGAGAATATTGTACACGGTAATAGCAACATTGTTCAATGATCAACTTTGATCGACTTAGCTCTTCTCAGCAGTGCAAAAATCTTAGACAACTCCAAAAGACTCACAGTGGAAAATTCGATCCACATCCAGAGAAAGAACTATGGAGCCTGAATGCACATCAAAGCAAACTATTTTCACTTTTTTTGTTTTTTCTTTCTTGTGGTTTTTCCCTTTTGTTCTGTTTCTTCTTTCACAACATGGCTAATGTGGAAATATATTTCCATGATTGCACATGTATAACCTATATCAGATTGCTTGCTGTCTTGGAGAGGGGGGATAGAAAGGAGGGAGGGAGAAATACTTGGAACTCAAAGTCTTATAAAAATGTATGTTGAAAACTATCTTTACATGTAATTGGAAAAAATAAAATACTATCTGCAAAAAATAGAGATCCAGAATAAAGAAAACCAGAAAAGAAAGAGTCAGGAATCGAACCCAGGTCCTCTGACTCCAAATTTTGTGCTCTTTTCATCACATTACCCATGAAGCTTGTGAAGGGCTTTGCAAATCTTCCAAAGCTCTATTAAGTATTGAGACCAGGTTCATTCTCCTTCTTGTTGGAATAGATCCCACCCAAGCAGCAGAGAATTTTTTCCTTGTATCTAAAAATAAGGATGGTTATTATGATATACTGCACAACCTGAGTTTTCCTTCTCCACAAAATAGGAATAACAATATGTAGAACTTATGTTATTTATAAAACAATATATTCAGAACTAGGTTGGGTTTATAGGAGTCAGAAATTGAACGAGGCAAGCACTTCTCAGTGTTGTAAGCAGCTTGTGAGGATTCCCATTTCAGACACCCCAAACTAAAGGTTAATATATAGCAGTCGATAGAACACTAGTCCTGGAGTCAAGAGGACTGAGTTTAAATCTGGCCTCAGACACTTACTAGCTGTGTGATCCTGGGCAAGTCACTTATCCTGTTTGCCTCAGTTTCCTCATCTGTAAAATGAGGTGGAGAAGAAAATGGCAAACCATTCCAGTATCCCTGCCAAGAGAACTCCAGATGGGGACACCACTGAAACAACTCAACAACAAAAGTTTTCTTTTCAAAGCTTCCAAGTACTTCAAGGAATCTACAAATAGCTTCTTAAAAGGACTAGGCATCTAATGAGGATCCAGCACATAGAGGCACTTAATTAAAAGACTAGCTGGTTGTGAGTCATTAAAGACGATTAGTGACGAAGTCTTGGCAGACTTCCTCAAGCTGACTATGCCTTGAAATGATGGCGATGTTACGAAGATGATAGCCATTATAAAGCCCCTACTGTGTGCCATAGAGAGCCATTATAAAGCCCCTACTATGTGCCAGGCACCAAGATAAGCACTTTACAAATATTATCTCATTTATCCTCACAATAACCCTGGGAGGTAGGTACTATTATTGTGCCCATTTTACAGTTGAGGAAACAGACAAACAAAACATTTCGTGGTTCAAAGAAGCCCTGCATTGGGAGTCAAGAGAGCTGGGTTCAAATTCCAACTCTTCCATTGTATGACCCTGGACAAGTTGCTTCACATCTCTGGACCCCAGTTTGTCCATCTGTGAAATGAGGGTGTCACACTAAGTTGCCCAGCCTCTGACAAACATTTCCAGACCTGTAGGTATTGAGAATTTCTGCAGGATCAGTTTGATTTTCTGATGTGACCTCCTTCAAATTAGTTCACTTGTGGGTCTTGACATAACATTTTTGGCAACTGTCTCGGGATACCAAGATGATAAGGCTGCCTTCATCTTGGGGCGTTGGTAGCTTTCACCCGCAACTGCCGTGGCCCTTATCGAAGTTGGCAATCAGGAAGCTGTGATACTTCCTGAGTCATCGCAGGGGGCCATTTGCACAACAGCGTTTTCTTGGGGGGTCTCTCTGGACCCCTTGCTCACCAGACGGAAGCTTGGGAGCTGCTGCAGGGGGCCAATTGCTCTGTGCTAGATAGATCTGGAGGCTGCAGATCTTGCTTTCCCAGGGCCAGGCATTTGGAGGATTTGTAACATCAGTGGTCATTCAACCTGGAGGCTGGAAGACCGTTAAAGAGGAAGTTTATCAACATTGTCTGAATAAATCTCCAAACCACCCTTTCGACACACGTGTGTAGACACAGACAATCTCGTACTGGTCCAAGTGATTTCCAGGTTGCTGAACAAAGCCAGTGTAAGATCTCTGCAAAGAGAGAAGTTTGAAAAGCAGCTTCAATTTCAGACTTGTCAAAGAGAGGTTAAAAAAAAGCATCAACACCTTAACTGTCTTTGAACTTGTCCAGTCAGGGAAGTCTCTTTCTGGTTCTTGCCCGAGATAGCACCAATTCTCCAGGAGCCTCAGAGCAGGAAGGGCACTTAATCTAATTTGTGTGATGGAGACTGTCTAGAGAATCAGCCCAAGGACTGATCCCCTTCTCAGAATAATGGTTTTACCAACACAAAAGAAAATACAAAGATTACAAAGAAAACCAATATATTGAAATATAGTTAGCAAAATGTTAGGGGTGGGGGGATAAAGCAAGTCTTGGACTCCAGATTAAGAATGCCTGCTTAGAAGCAGCTTCTTGGAATGGATAGAGTTATGTCTCTTTCTGAATCTTAGTAAAAATATGACTCTAGGCCGGTCACTTAAGGCTCAGTTTCCTCACCTGTAAAATGGGAGTAAAATTCCTATCCCTACACCATTGTTGTGAGATTCACATATGTGAGATACACAAAAAGTATTTGGACAGCTTGAAATTCTTTTTAAACATCAGTCAGGATTTTAATTTCCTTATAATTAAAATTATAACGTGCCAGGCATCTAGGTGGTGTAGTGGATTGAATGTTGATTTTGGAATCTAGAAGATCTCCTGAGTTCAAATTTACCTTCAGACACTTGAACTAGCTGTGTGGCCACAGGCAAGTCACTTAACATTTCTATGCTTTGGTTTCCTCATAAAATGAAGGTAATAATAAAATCTATATACCAGAGTTGTGGTGAGGGTAAGATATTTGTAAAACACTTTAACGTGATACATAAATGTTATCATTGTTATATTTCCAGTAGATAAACTCGCTTGCAAGAATGTAGCCAGCCTGTTGAGATTCATCCACAGAGGCATGGTCTCAGAAGCCTGCTGTTAAGTAAACTACCTACCCAGAATTCCCTGACCATCATCTGATGGCCTTGTACTTGACTTGAGCTTAACTATGCAGAGTTCCTAGGTGCTCATGACCTTGGTGGTGGGGGCAGCCATCCAGGTGGCAAGTGGTGAGGAACCATCTTGCCTCAGTGAAAAGGTGATCCAGATTAGACCAGGCAAGAACTGATGATGTCCAGAAGACTGTGGAAATGTTCAGAACGTGAACTCTGTATTAGACTGGAGCAGCCAGCGCTGCTGACCCAAGGGCCAAGCTGGGAGGAGCAGTGATGGCGATGCTCTCTCCTTCCTATCCTCCCTCCAGACATTCCAAAAGCATGTGGCTAACCATGTTACTCCCCTGCTCTATAAGCTTCAAGGGCTCTCTACTAATCAAATACCTACACCTCTGTTTGGCTCTGGAAGTCCTTCCCAATCTGGTTACTACCTCTTTCCAAGATGATTATTCATTTCTCTGTCCCACACATTCTATGTTCCACTTCCTGCCAAGCATTCCTTCTTGCTGTTACCTAAACAAACATCCTACCTCCTGCTTGCACCTTTGCACATGCTATCTTGAAAAACTGGACAGCTCTCCCACCCTGCCTTCTCTGACTCTTTTCACCCTTATCTCAATTCAGGCAGGACTCAGCTCCCATGTTATCTCCTGCCTTAGGACATTCCTGATAACCCCATCATTGTTAGCATTTTCCTCCACACTTCCATCTCCTCCAAATTGTTTATCTATCATCTATCTATCTATCTATCTATCTATCTATCTATCTATCTATCTATC
>NW_027185850.1:32539435-32547512 GCF_028583685.1 Petaurus breviceps papuanus | reverse complement strand
ATCTATCTATCTATCTATCTATCTATCTATCTATCTATCTATCTATCTATCTATCTATTTTGCTTATCTTTGTACCTCTTCTTTCTCCCTAAAAGAATATAAGCTCTTTGAGGGCAGAAAGTATTTTTGTCTAGTGTTGCCTAATACAGTACCTGGCACATAGCAGGCATTTGAGAAATGCTGGTTGAATTGAATCGAGTGATATTATTCTCCTTCTTCTGCTTACTTTATTTTGCATAAGTTTACCCAAGTCTTCCTACTCTCCTCCTCTTTGTCATTTCTTACTGCACAATGGTATTTAAACATAGTCTAAGCCACAGCTTTTTCAGGAATTCCCCAAGTCTTGGGCACCACTTCGCTTCCATTCTATTGATACCACAAAAAAAAAAAAGTGCCAGCAATTATTTTACAATGCCTATCACATAGTAAGGGCTTAATAAATGCTTGTTAATTGATTGATAAATTAAGTGAGTGAGTGATTATTGTGAGGGAGGTTGATCAGCATATGCTTAACTTCCCTTATGTGGTACAGTAGGGAAAAGTCAGTGGACTTTAGAGTCAAAGGACCTGAGTTCAAATCTCACCTATATAATTTACTACCTGTGTGACCTTGGGCAAATCATATGACCTTCCTGGGCCTTAGTTTCCTCATTTGTAAAATGAAGCAGGTCCCTTCCAGCTCAAAATCCATGAGACAAATAGGGCAAATCAATGCTGTTTTATAGAAATAATTGGTTCTTCAAGGCAAACCAGCCCCTCAGTAATCACTGACAATCAAACTTACCTTGAGGTCCCCCAGAGAACAATGACAACATATCCTTGGATGTCCATAGAGGACTTGTTTACCTTTGAAGCTTGAAGCAGCTTCTTATTTCACTTCTGAGCATCATTCCAAGGGGAGTGTATTTTTATTTTTATTCTACAGGTTGTGTTTATTATTGCCAGAGATCCAGAGAGACTAAAGCTCTTCAACCAAGTCAGACCAACTGCAGGATGAAGCCAGGGTAAGGAATGAGGTCTCTTGATTCTCATTGCACCAAAGCTCATCAAAGCCACCCGGCATTGACTGACAACAGAAGGCTCCCCATACCTCGAATGGAACAAAAGTAACCAAGGCCTCAGCGGCTGCCATGAATGACCAACCAACCATATGACATTGAAAACGTGCTCAGATGAGGTATTTCAGAAAAATGAGCACACGAGAGGGAGAGAGACATCTAAAACAGCAAGGATGGGGCGGGGGGGGGGGGGAGATAAAGCCACAAGAACAGAGTAAAATTGAAACCACAATAATACCTAAGCAGAGAAGTCACTGCTGCACATGTATTTGACCATAGCACAAGCTGACATCCCACCACCCCTTTAGATACTGACACCGAATCATGCAATCTAACTCTGGAAGGGACCTCAGGGGCCATTGGATTCAATTCCCTCATTTTACAGATGAATATTATTATAGTTGTTATTATTTTTACAGATGCAGAAATTGAGACCCAGATGACTTGTCCAGGTTTGGTGTCAGAGGCAGGACCTGAACCCAAGTCCTCTGACTTCAAGAACAATGTTCTTTCCCTCATGTCTCCCCAAACCTGAGGCCCAAGAAGGGAATTAGTGAGGTGGAATTCAAACCCTGGTCTTCTGATTGCACAGTGTTTTCTACAGATAGCCTACCTCTGCTTGCCTGTAAAGCTTTTGAAGAAACAAAGGGAGATAAAAAGGATGGGCATCCAGAAACCTGTACAGTAGCATAATTCATGTATATATCTATATATATACACATATAACATATACACATGCGTGTGTATATATTTTATGTATATATAGCATAATTTGTGTATATGTACACATATACATATAGTATATTTTTATATATAGTTGCATAATTTATATACATATATACACACATATACATACATACATACATATATGGAAACCACAGAAAAATCCCATAGTTCAATTATTCATTTCAACAATTAATCAAGCATTTATTAAGTAAAAAAACAAGAGAATCCTTACCCCAAAGGATCTTATATTCTACCAGATTCCCAGTGAGTGTCTGGGATCTTTGATGTAAGTACTTCCTCTAAAATGTGTATTTCAACCCATTCATACCAACGTCTGAGTTTGATGCCTCCAGCATTGTTCCTATCACCTGCAGTGAGGAGCCTCTGAAGGACCTCATCATCTATAGGGACCATCTCAGATTCTGAGCTGGATCTCCCCCACAATATTATCATATACCTTTAGTGAGCCCACATTTCCTTGTTTTATGTCTCACCTGATTTTAATGATCAGAGGGTCATGTGGTTCACTCCAATGGTTACAATTCTTTACAACTTGACTAATATTTAATGTAGAGGTATTTGTAGAGACTATATTGGATTGCAAGTCGCCATGGGGGGGGGGAGGAGGAGGAGAGGAAGGGGAAGAAAATTTGGAACGCGAGGATTGTGGAACTGAATGTTGTAAACTAAAATTAAATAAATAATTTTTTAAAAAAACTTAGTGTCTTTTACCAGCAGCACTTAGCACAGAGCTCTGCTCATAGAAAACGGTTAATAAATATTTGTTAGAGGAAGTTTTTAAAAAATGATCAACAAGTTTCTCCCTCTATTGTACCTTTCAAGGAATCATGCATAACTGTGATGTGTGGGAAGACAGCTTTCAAAAGCATTTTGCTCTGCTGAATCAAATGATTTTTATAATCAATAAGCTGACATATTATATCCTCTACCTCTTTCAGTTGTTTGTGTGTGGTAATGAAAGGTAGACTATCCCTTGTGACAGCTTGCCTGTTCCCTAATAATGTTCTCACCTAGGTTTCCTTTGATTGATGTATAGGTTATCCTCATAAAAATTTTCCACAGATGAGAAAGTAAGAATAAAGTTTATTAGTTATTTATATTCTTTCAGGCCCCTCTTTTGGCATTAATAAGGACTGAGATTTCCCTCCGTGACCTTAGTACCTTCCTCTCCTTCAGATATCATATTAATTGTTCTTTCAATGTCCTCACAATTGTATTGCTTCTATTATGAATCTCCTTGTTCTAACCCAACTGCTTTCCACATCTTTGTTCTCTTTAGAGCATTTCTACTTCTTCTACAAACATAACATGGGATTGTGCTACTGTAGTTCAAATGTTGTGATGTCATTTTTCTTGATGACAAAAAAAAATTTGTCAGAAAAATCTTTGCAGATCTTTTTTTTTTTTCTTTTATCTGTGTGTGGTCCTTCCAACTTCATCTTTAAATGTTTACAGGATGGCTTTGCTTAGTAGTCTCTTGCTGAGCTTTCTTGAAACCAGCTTTACAATCTACTGCATTTTTCTATTTTATAAATAAGGTGATTACTGTTCTTAGTTTTCCACTGTTCCTCGCTATAGTATATAAAAAGGTATGTTTATGTTGTAAACTTGCAGTGAGTGCCTTTAGCTACTATATCTCTCCACTTGAAAAATTATTGTTATTATGTTATTATTTTCCTTTGTTTTCAAAGACATCACAATGACATCACAGGGTGATATCTTGACTTGAGTATGCTTTGGATTTAACTGAGGCAGAGCTGGGCAAAGTTGTCAGCCTCGTTCTCTCAAAGTCATTGAAGTCCAATGGCAAGACAAAAGTCAAGACCACGGTCAATGGCCCAGGATGCAGTGAATGACCTTTATGTTTTCCATGTCTAACTAAGCTCTAAGCTCTTCACAGCGCCTGCTTCAGCTGCCTTCAAAGCCATTGGAACAAGTTGTTCTCATCTGCCCATTCCTTGGGTGGGAGGAGTGATATTCAAGTGCTTAATGACTAAGGTGATTTTTAGATATTCTTATAAGGATGGGTTTATACTAGTTGACTCTCTATATAAAATTATTGTTGTAAATATCTATGTCTTTTGTTCTATATATTACCCTGTTTTTCATTCTCAATAATTTATTAAATAGATGATGCTGGAGATTCTTCTAGATTTTTACTAATCCCAATCTTTGCTTTAAAGGTCTGTGGTTTGACTATATAACAGACAGCTGATTCAAGAATGACTCAGTAATGAATCATTTCCTGTCTGCTAAAATATAATCAATTTAATTTTTTGTAATGTTATACTGCATTTGCCATGTCCAATATTGTGTGATTATGTTTACCAAAAAAGTATTCATGACATGGAGTCTCCAGATTCTCTCATTTCTTATTCCTTATTCATATTTTCCAACATATTTTTCACCATCCTCACTTGTTCCCACTTTTGAGGTCACCAAGTATCTCATTAAGTATATGTTGAATTAATTAGGAGGGTCTTACTGAGATCCTCATAGAATGTATCCATTTTTTTCAACTTCTGCTATAGAAATTGGTGTATATGCTCTGATTATTTTAATAGTGGCCTTTCTGCAAATGTGTATGAGCACTGCATGACCAGGCAATCAAATATCCCATGAAGTGATGTTTCTTAATGCCTTTGGACATATGATAAAACAAACTTTGTTGATTCTTTTATTTGCCTCTCCAGGGGAACCCATGAGCCATTTTTCATTCAGCCACAACTTCCTTCTGTCTTCTGGTTTCATTTCTAGCAAGAATATCAAGATTGATACAATGCAGTTCTTCTTGCACTATGCCTTCTTGATATCATGGGATAATGATCTAATATTTAGAGCTAAGCTTAAGCATTATGTTGTTGTTGAGTTGTTTCTGTCATATCTGACTCTTTTTGACCTCATTTTTGGGGGGTTTTCTCAGCAAGGTACTGGAGTGGTTTGCCATTTTCTTCTCCATCTCATCTTATAGATGAGGAAACTGAGGCCAACAGGATTAAGTCATTTGTCCAGAGTCACACACAGCTAGATTGTGTCTGAGGCCAGATTTGAACTCAGGAAGATGAGTCTTCCTGATTCCAAGTCCAGTGCTCTGTGTACCATGGTGCCACCTAGCTACCCTTAAAAGATTATAGGATGATTGATTATTTGGGTGATTTTTTTTTAGCACTCTCTATGCTTAGTTTCCTACAAAGATGCCACCATCACTACGAAAGAGGAACTGTGCTGAAATTTAATTTAATTAAGTTCAACAAGAATTTTTGAAATGCCTGCTTTGTCTTAGGTACAGCCTCCAAAACAAAAATGAAATGATCCCTGTCCTCAAGGTATTTATATAATATTAGAAGGAGACAAGAAGCATGTAGAAAATTAAATTCAAAATACATAGAAGTAATTTCCAAGGGAAGGGCCCCGGCACCTGGAGGAATCAGGACATATTTCCTCTGACTGAACAATATATAACGTGGCAATGTCCTGGAATGCAGTCTAGTAGAATGGAAACTTTTTAGGGGTTGCCTTTTGGCTTTGCCTGTGGCCCCAGTGCCTTGCGCAGAATAAAGACTTTTATTATTGTTGTTCAGTTGTTTAGTTTCCAACTCTTTGGACCCCATATGGGGTTTCATTGGCAAAGACAGAGGGGTGACAAAGAGCCATTTCCTTCTTCTGAATATGTCCCTACCTAGTGCTTTTTGAACTAAATGGGAAAAAGATAAATACAAGGCATCTAAAGAAATTTAGGAGGAGTTGTAAGGAAGCAATGCAAAGCTAGAATCAGAAGCACAGAGCATTCACTTATTAGACTTGAATACAAGAAAAATGTTTACACACATACAGATATGAAAGTACCAAGAGAAAATGAAAAGGACACAGGAGAGAAACTGGTCAGTTTTCAAGGAAATATTTTATTACAGCATCTGTAAATTTGTTTTTAAATTTGTGGTTGAGTGGTTTGTCTTTCGTTCTCAAAGAGGACTGTAACATCAGGAAGAAGATGCCATGACGTAAGAGTGAATTGGATTTAAGTGCAAAGCTGGCAGCCTCACTTTCTCCTCTGGAGTCATCTGGTAAGATATAGAGCAGGACTATTGGAGATAGCCCAGCTGTTTTTAAATTTAAATAGTTGTAAACATATCTTTATTGTTTTCTTGATTAAAATACATAACTTATAAAAAAAATTTTTTGGAAGGGGGAAGGCAGGGCAATTGGGGTTAAGTGATTTGCCCAAGGTCACACGGCTAGTAAGTGTCTGAGGCCGGATTTGAACTCAGGTCCTCCTGACTCCAGGGCTGGTGTTCTATTCACTGAGTCACCTAGCCACCCTATAACTTTGTGTGTGTGTGTGTGTGTGTGTGTGTGTATGTATGTGTGTGTAGAACTTTTTGTGATTTAAGGGTGTGGGACAAAACTCGTTTTAGAGGTTGCCATTTCTGGACCTAGAGTGGCCCACACCCCAAGTAGCCTATTCACAAGTTATAAAAGGGTGTGAAACTGGGAGTGGCCTCTCATAGCTGGTCTAGAAAGTGACAAGCAAATGTTTATACTGACAGTTCTCACTAGAGAGGAATGAAGATATTCTTTCAACAATGTGAAGGCATTATGGATCAGCTGACTATGAGTTACTGAAAAAGAGTCTTTAAAAAGCCAGCTGGTGGGGCAGCTAGGTCAGACACTTGACACACTTACTAGTTGTGTGACCTTGGGCAAGTCACTTAACCCCAAATGCTTTGCCTTCTCCCCTCCAAAAAAAAAAAGTCAGTTGGCTGTGCAGACAGACTACTAGGAAGTCATCAAAGGCAGATCTGCCAGGCCAGGGGCTCCTCTATTGCAGTCAAAAAGAGTTAGCTAGGGGCCTCTAGGTGGCGCAGTGAATAGAGCACGAGCCCTGGAGTCAGGAGGACCTGAGTTCAAATCCAGCCTCACACACTTAACGCAAAACTAGCTGTGTGACCTTGGGCAAGTCACTTAACCCCAATTGCCCTACCTTCACACTCCAAAAAGCAAAACGAAAAATATAATAAAAAAAGAGAGAGTTAGCAGTGAAGGAAGAATCCAGCTCCTAAGAAGGAACTACTCTCATCTTTTCTCTCATGCCTCTTCCAGAATAACACCCAATGGCCAATATTTATATGGTGCTTATTGCGTGCCAGGCACTGTGCTGCTAAGTGCTTACAATTATTATCTCATTTGATCCTCACAACACTGGGTGCTATTAGCATTCTCATCTTGCAGATGAGGTAACTGAGGCAGACAAAGGTTAAGTGATCAATAATAATAGCTAATATTTATATAGTGCCTACTATGCTCCACACACAGTGCCAAGTACTTATAATTATCATCTCATCCTCACAACAACACTGGGAGGGAGGTGGTATTATTACCCCCCATTTTACAGATGGGGAAACTGAGGCAAACAGAGGTTAAATGACTTGCCCAGTGTCCAAGGAAGATTTGAACTCAGGTCTTCCTTACTCAGGACTGCTAGGTGGTACAGTGGATAGAGCACTAAGCTTGGAATCAGGAAGACTCATCTATCTTCATGAGTTCAAATCTGGCCTCAGGCACTTACTAGCTGTGTGACCTTGAGCAAATCACTTCCGCCTTTTGGCCTCAGTTTCCTCATCTGTAAAATTAGCTGCAGAAGAAAATGGCAAACCACTCCAGTATCTTTGCCAAGAAAACCCCAAATGGGTCACAATTGAAAAATGACTGCACAACAACAAACTTTCTGACTTCCATGGAAGTCTCTCCCCACCCCTTCCATGGGTAATGACATTTTGCAGTGGAGGAATTTGCCCCATAGGAGAGGCCACAACCAACAGAAAGCAGGCCCAGAGAGCCCAGCAGTAACATACATAGCATCTTGAGGACACCCTCAAGAAAGACAATGGGGTCCTTTGGTGCCGGAGGTGTGAGTTCACTTTGACCATGTGTTCCCTAAGTATGTACTTCTCTACCTCTGTCTGTGACTCTGTGTGTGGATCCAGAAAGTGCCTCTAGTCTGGGTTTGTAGAGCCCTGTAAGTTCACCCACTAACATTTGCTAAAGGAGAGGTCCAAAAGGGTGCTATGGTAGTAACAAAGAATCCAAAACAAAGGAGATGTCCATCAGCGGGAGAATGGCCAAGCAAGTTGTGATACATGAATGCAAAGGAATACTACTGTGACCTAAGAAAAGTTTGCTATGATGAAAACAAAGAAGTTTCAGGAGAATTAGAATAACTAATTCAAAGGGAAGAAAGTAGAACCAAAAAAACAGTTTACACAATGACCACA
>NW_027185850.1:32526622-32534435 GCF_028583685.1 Petaurus breviceps papuanus | reverse complement strand
TTCTTCTTCTTCTTCTTCTTCTTCTTCTTCTTCTTCTTCTTCTTCTTCTTCTTCTTCCAAATTAGGACAATGAGCTAGTAGAAAGATTCCTAATCATACAACCATACTCAACTATAATAAAAAATATAGCCTGATATAACTAATAAAATGTGTTTCTAATAGAATTGATTACTCAACACAACATTGGGTGGTTCAGTTTATTTCCCTGGGCAAGGGCTTTTACAAAAGTCAAAACCACAAAATATCTAGTTATCAGATTACAAAGGAAAAAAATAAATCTTGGAGGATGGAAAGAAGAAAGCTTCTTTGCTTTTTTCCTCAAGGGAAAATCTGTTTCACAAAATTTTTTGAAGGCACCTACCTCTCCAGAAGAATCCTGACCCCTGTCCTAGTCAGTCATTACAAATTCATCAAACAACTATTATGTACCAGGCACTGTGCAGGAGATACAGAAAGAGGCAAAAGACATTCCCTGCCCTCAAGAACCTCACAATTTAATGGGAGAGACAAGAAGCAAATAAAATTATACAAACAAGCCATATTCAAGAAAAATAGGAAATAAGAGAGAAAGCACTAGAATTAAAAGGGGTTGGGGAAAGGCTTCCTGACAGGGGTTTCCAAAGTGGGCAGCCACCTGGGGAAGGGGAAGGGGGCGCTGGAATGATGGAGGGGGCAGTAATGGCCTCAGGTGCAATTGGGGGGTGTTGAATAAAAATAAGGGTGTGGTAAAGCATAAGTAAAGAAAAAAGAGAAGAAATTTTAAAAAACCATTCTTTTTTGTTTGTCCTTTGTTCTTTTTTCCCCTTCAATTTATTAATTTATTTGTTTTCCATTTTCAACATTCACTTCCATAGGTTTTAAGTTTTCTCCCCCTCCCTCCCTAAGGTGGCATGCAATCTGATATGGCCTCTACATATACATTCCTATTAAACACATTTTTACATTAGTCATGTTGCATAGAAGAATTATAACAAAGCAGAGAAACCATGGGAAAGAAAATAAAACAGCAAAACAAAACAAAAGAGAAAATAGTCTGCTTCACTCTGCATTTTGACTCCATAGTTCTTTCTCTGGATGTGGATGGCATTTTCCATCACAAGTCCTTTGGAATTGTTTTAGGTCCTTGCATTGCTGAGAAGGGCTAAATCTATCAAAATCAGTCCTTGCATGCTGTGGTTGCTACAATGTCCTGGTTCTGCTCCCCTTGCTCAGCATCAGTTCATAAAAGTCTTTTCAAGTCTTTCTGAAATCTACCTGTTCATCATTTCTTATAGCATAATAGTATTCTATCACATTCATATACAAAAACTTGTTCAGCCATGCTCCTACTGATAGGCATCCCCTCAATTTTCAGTTCTTGATCACCACAGAAAGAGCTGCTATAAATGTTAGTACATATGGGTCCTTTTCCCATTTTTGGAAGTGGTATTGCTGGGCCAAAGGATATGCACATTTTCACACCCCTATGGGCATAGCTCCAAATTGCTCTCCAGAATGGTTGGATCAGCTCACAGCTCCACCAACAATGCATTAGTGTTCCAACTTTCCAACATTTATCATTTTCCTGTTTTGTCATGTTAGCCAATGTGATAGGTATGATGTGGTACCTCGGAGTTGTTTTGATTTACATCTCTCTAATCCACAGTGATTTAGAGCATTTTTTCATATGACTATAGACAGCTTTAATTTCTTCCTCTGAAAACTGCCTGTTCATATCCTTTGACCATTTATCAATTGGGGAATCAAAAATCATTCTTATATGTTTCTCTGTTGTGTAACAGAGTTAAAGTCATAGTGATTACATTATTTTCCAAATAAACACACAAAATGCAAGTTATAATCAATCAGTGGTCAAGTGCACCAACAGGTCTTAATAAGCAAGTGTTGGCAGGTGAGCCTCACATTGTCAGGGAAGTCCAGCTTGCATAGGAAGAATATGTTCATATAATGACTTGTTAACAATACAACACTCTACCGTTACATGACACAATATTGCATCAACAAAATTTAAATTCAGGAAAAATTTCACAAATTTACAATAAATTATTAAATTTAAAATGCATTGTTTTTTAAAAGAATATTTTATATTTTTGAAATTATGCAAAATTTTAAAACCATTAAAGGGTTAAATAAAGTAGATTTTGGGAGGGGGTGCTAAGTAATTTTTTTAAAAAGGGGGCAACCTTGGGAAATCACTTAATCCCAATTGCCCTCCCTTCCCCCCTCCAAAAAGCAAAAAATAAAAATAAAAAAGGGGTGATAGGTCAAATAATTTTGGGAACCTCTGCTGTAGAAGATGGGATTTTAGTTGGGACTTGAAAGAAGTCAGGGAAGTCTGTAAGCAGAGATGAAAAGGAAGAGAGCTTGAGGAATGGAGGATATCCAGAGAAAATTCCTGGAGCTGAGAGGTGTTTGTAGGCAGTAGGAAAGGAGCCAGTAGACAGAGAAAGATTGGTTGGTTAATTGTTGTTAGTTATTTTTCTTTGTTCTTGAAGATGACCAAAATGACATCACCATGAGTCAAGGCACAGTGTGTCAAACTGTGGCTGATCAGACCAGTATGAGCTCGGAAGGCTCTACCACAGGTCGGGCACAAATAGTCTGCTTGCACCACTGGAGGGGAGATGTCTCTCAAATGGCACATCTCACCTTTCTTTTGAGCTACTACAATCTGCTTCACTCATAGAACCCAGCGCTTTCTTTGATGTGGGCACATCGTGCTGTGTGGTCTTGTGCCAGTGACTCCCACCTCATGAAATCAATTCTGAAGTTCTTCAGAGAGGCCTTGAGAGTGTCTTTATATTGCTAGATAAGTGATATATTGAGGGTGACAGAGGGGGCAATTTGCTTTAGCAAGGAAAAGGGGCCACCTCTTCAAGTAAGATAGGGATGAAGGAGACAGTTGGCAGAAGGCAACTGAGTCATATCAGAAGAGGAGGAGGGGGAAAGAGAGCTCAAGGTAAATGACCTTATTTTTTCCCCATAAAGTATGAGGCAAGGTTCTCAACTGAGAGAGCATGGGGTAAGGGGGAGCCATGAGGAGTTTGAGGAGGAGTGAAAAGGCTTACAAGAACTGGTGTGCAGAGTGCAAGAATGAGTTGATAAGGGAGGGGTAGTAGGATTGCTGAGCATCACTAAAGGCCCGTGTGAGGTTGTGTAACATAGCTTTGTAGTGGATCCTATCAGAATGGTCGTGTGATTTTCTCCATGTTTATTCAGCATCATGTATGGAGGAATAAAAATAGTGGGAATCATCCAAGCCTGAGGTTTGGAAGGACACAATCAGTGACATAATAAGGGGGGTGGGAGCTCAAGAGAGGAAGACAGCCTAGAGTAGAATTGGTTCACCAAGGGGTCAAGTTGAGGAAAAGAATGGCTAGCTCAGGGGAGATAGGAGAGAAATTGAGGGGTAGAGGGATTGGTGGTCACAGTAAGAATGAAGTGTAGGATTTGGCCAAGGAAGGCAGAGGGAGAGGTGGAAAGCCAATAGATTATGGTCAGATAAGGGGATTTCAGAATTCTTGAACATGGAGGTGGTACATTTGTGGGTGATGCTCAGATCAAGAGAATGACCATCTTTATGTGTGGCTGAGGTGGGGTAGAGGAGTAGGTCATGGGAAGTGAGTAAATTGAGGAGCCTTGTGGTTAGAATATTTGAGGGAAATTCAATGTAGATAGAGATATGAATATAGATATATATAGATCTGTATCTATATTCATATCCATAGACAGATACAGATACAGATCTCCTATGTGTGTATATGTATATATGTATGTATGGATGTCCCTGACTATGAAGGAAGGACCTGGGGAGAAAGTAAGGGGATTAACAACAGTCACCAGGATGTTGAGAGAAAGAAGGGTCATTTCACCCACAGGGAGCAGCATGAGGAACAAAAGCCCAGGGCATATTCAGGATTCAGGGAAAAGTTGGCTGGAGGATAGACTACATGGACAACAGCTGTTTACAATAAGCCTGGAGAGACTAGGTGATACGAAATTATAAAAGGCCTTGAATGTAAGACAAATGGGTTTGAGTTTCACTCATCAAGCAATAAGGATGCCAGGACAAGGAGCTAAAACAGGAATTATGGGCTCTCGACTAGAGCTGGAGAATGCTTAGTAAGGGCTGGCAAAAAAAAAAAAAAATGTGTTTGCCTGTAGTGTTGCAAATCTAATCAAAATACTATAAATTGAAAAGAAAGGGGGGAATCACTTAACTAGAATAACCACCAGATTAGGTACCATAAAGAGAAACCATCGTGTGGAAAGGATATCAGTATCAGTGACCTTAGAAATTCATAGCTGATAAAATCCAAGAAAGAACTAAGCTAAATCAATGGTTTCAGATAGTTTTATACTAATGCACAAAAGCATAGGCAGCAGATGAACAGGAAGTTCTAACTCAAGGAAGGAAATTGGACCTTATAGGTATGTCTGAGACTTGGTAGGGGTAGGACCCATAACTGGAATATAGTTTTGAAGGGTTTACCTTATTGAAGAAGAACATGACAGCTCAAGAGAGATAGGAGGGGAGGGAAGAAGTAGTATAGATTAAGAAGATATGAATTTATTTGAGTAAAAACAGGAAATAGGGAAGGAAGCCCAATGGAAAACATTTGGGAGAAAATAAAGGAAGAAGAAGGAATGTTATAATTGGAGTAGACTACAAGACACTTACATAGAAAGAGAAAATAGATGAAGAATTTAAGAAACATTTTACAAATCTCTATAAATAAACACAAATTGGATATGGGTCGGTGTAGATAGTGAGAAGTCAAGGATGACACCTAGATTGTGAACTTGGGTGAGGGGGAAGATGGTTGAGGTTACAAGTAAATAAGTAGGTTTAAGAATCCTATCTTAGAGATCATAATTGAGACCACAGGAGCTGATGAGATCACCGGAAACAGATTATTTGGTTCTTATCCTAAAGTAATGTGAAATAGGTGGTGATCAGTGGTTTTTGTGTACTTCCGCTGGTCAGTTTGATTAAAGGTCACTTCAAGTAACCTGTTTATGTGACTGTGGAGGGGCAGACAGGTGTGGTCATTAGCTACAAAGAGAAATTCATTTATTGCTTTCTCCCTTATTTTGAAGTACCCATAAGTTCAGGGACTCCAAAAGAGACAAAGGTGGAATAAAAATGTCTTATTGATGGTCACCTAGAAAGAAATCTTAAAATTCAGGTCAACCCTTTCATTTTAAAGCTGGGGGCAATAAGGACCAAGACTTTCCCAAGGTTATATAGCCAATAAGTAGTAGAGAGCTTTCTAGTCAGTCAATAAGCTAGGCAATAAGTATTTATTGAGCACCTCCTATATGACATGCATTGTGCTAAGAAATAGGGATACAGGGTGGTGCAATAAGTAGAGTGCCATCCCTGGAGTCAGAAGGACCTGAGTTCGATCAGGCTTCAGACACTTAACACAAAAAAAGCTAGCCTGGTGACCTTGGGCAAGTTACTTAACCTCAATTGCCCTCCAGAAAGCCAAAAAAGAGAGAGATATTAAGAAATGGGGATACAGAAAGAGGCAAAAGACTGTCCCTGCCCTCAAGGAGCTCACAATCTAATGGGAGAAATAAAAAGCAAAAAAAATGCATGAACAAGCTGGAAAACCAGGAAATCATTAGAGTGAAGGCACTAAAATTGAGGGCTTGAGAGTGGGATTTTTGTTGGGATTTGAAGGAAACTGAAAAGTCAGGAAGCAAAGTAGAGGGGGAGCATTCTAGCTATGTGGGACAACCAGAGAAAATGTCAGAGAGGGTGTTTGTGCAGCAATAAAAAGGCCAGTGTCACTAAATCAGGGGGTGAGGGTGGAGGTGGGGGGAGTGTTGGTGGTATAAGGTGTGAGAAAAATCTAACAAAGTTTAAAGAATTTTTTTAAAAAGCCAGGTGGGGGGAGGGGCACCCAGTTCAACAAAACTAAACACCACATATAGTAGGCACAAAATCTCATTCAATGTTCCACACCTATAGTCCTCCACCTTACAACAAAGGAGGGAAATTCATAATCATCTTTGTTTTTCAGTCCTTTTCCTCTTTAGGTCTTTCTGTTTACATTTGTAAGGGTAGGGTTGAAACCATACCATTTGGCTCCAGTGACTTGACTAGATGAGTTCATTTTTTGATTAAATCAAAAGGTTCTGACCAGGTTGAGAAGGCCTGTACATCAATTTGAATCAATCAAAGCCTCTGCGTGAATCTAGGTCAAGTTCTAAGTAATTTGTGTACAAAGGAGAGCCTATCTTAGAATGGAAAAGGGGAAGGAGAGGAGAGGGCAAAGGTGTGCTGGAAGCCAACCACTGCCAGCTGGAGAGAGAGCTCCCTGTGACATTTTTAGTGTGACTATTTTCATCTCAGAAACTTGCAAAGCTCCAAGCCAGGTCTTTGATTTATTGTTTTGTTTATTGTCTAGACTTAAGAAATTGATGGAGAAATGTTGGGATATAAAGGATGGAAATATATGAGAGACCAATTAGAAAACAATTGCAAGAGTCCAAGTGAGAAATTGCAAGAGTCCAAGAAGGGAGGTATCAATGACAGTCATTGACTCTATTGGCATCTCAGAGAGCAGAAAGTAGAATGATGGAAATCCCAAGGAAAGGTGACCTCTCTCCCCAACTTGCATGTGTACAATACTTTCTATGTGCAGAGAATCTTTTGTAAAGTCTTCTTTCATTGTGAGGTGGCTCTGTCCAGCTGGAAGAGCTTGGCATTCAAACTCTCAGAGTCCACTATGTCTGCTACTGTCTGATAACCAACCTAGCTAATTTCAGAGAGGCTCATCACCAAAAACTTGGCTGCCCTATGATGATTCTTTTTGACTTTGCAGTCTCTAAAGACTATATTCCCTCTCCTCCCAATCCAGCCTCCAACCCTACCACCCTGATCTTTCTTTTTCATAGATGTGCTCATGTCAGGGGTGGCTAGGTGGTGCAGTGAATAGAGCACCAGCCCTGGAGTCAGGAGGACCTGAATTCAAATCCAGCCCCAGACACTTGACACACTTACTAGCCATGTGACCTTGGGCAAGTCACTTAACCCCAATTGCCCTGTCTTCCCCCCTCCAAAAAGCAAAAAAAAGAAAAAAAAGATGTGCTCATGTCATTCCTCTGACCCCTGCTGAGTATGAAAAAAATTAAATAATTTTCTTATAATTTTAATAATTATATTTATAATGGTTATATTTATTTAAAATTACATAAAGAATAAAATAATATCACATATAAACTCAATTATTTTCACTTTGTTTAAAAAGAAGAAACTATTAAAAACAGGTCTATTTTATCTTTTCCTACTCTCTACTAGAGGCCAGCAGGTGATAAAAATGGAGTTACAGGAAAGACTTTGAACACCAGAGGATTTTATATTTGATCCTGGAGGTGAAAGGGAGTTCCTAAAGTTTATAGAGTGATGAGAGGGTGATTTGGCCAAACCTGAATTTTAGAAAGATCACTTTGACAACTCAATGGAGGATGAAGTGGAGTGGGGAGAGACTTAGGTAGGGAGGCTAACTAGCAGGTTATCACAATAGCCCAGGCATGAGGTGATGAGGGCCTGCACCAGGGTGATTGCAGTATCAGAGGAAAGAAAAGGACTTATGCAAGAAATACTGAGATGCTAAAACTCAGATTGGATGTGGAAGAGTAAGGGAGAGTGAAGAGTTGAGGACATGGTCTAGATTTCCAATCTGAAAACTACCGTGTTTCCCCGATAATGAGACCTATCCCGAAAATAAGCCCTCCCCTTACTGTGTAAGATTCCTCTAAAATAAGCCCTCCCTCGAAAATAAGCCCTATTGAGATTGCT
>NW_027185850.1:32498905-32526522 GCF_028583685.1 Petaurus breviceps papuanus | reverse complement strand
CCGTGAAACACACGCCACGCCGAGCTGCATCCAATCAGAGCTGCAGCAGTGAGAGTGTCATCCTGTTCTTCCCCAGTGATTTGCTTGCTGGCGCCATTGAGAGCAGTGCCACGGAGGAGAGCTGAGGCAGGACAACATAAGCCCTCCCCTGAAAATAAGCCCTCTGGTGTTTTTCTTTCCAAAAAAATTAATAAGACAGTGTCTTATTATCGGGGAAACACGGTAGGACTATGGTGATACCTTCAGTGGTAAAGGGGAAGTTAGGAGGAAGGAAGGGTTTTGTGAGGGGAAATAATGATGTCCATCTTGGAAATGTTGAGTTTAATATGTTTGTGGAAAATCTATTTAGAGATATCTAATAGGTAACTGGAAATTCAAGACTGATAGTCAGTCCAGATGTTAGGGTTGGAGAATTAGATTTGAGAATCATCAAAATAGAAATAATTGAATTATTGATATTTTGATAATTGAATACATGAGAACTGAGGGGTTCACCAAGGGAAGTATTATTGGAACCCAGGACAGAACCTTGTGAGACACCCAAAGTTATCAGGAATGACCCAGTATAAGACTTTATCAAGGAAGACTGAGAAGATAGTTATGGAACACTCAGTTTTAGATGGTCAATAGGCAGTTGAAAACACAAGTCTGGAAGTTAGAAGAGAGGAAAGATAGAGCAGGGTAAATATGTTGAGAATCAGAATGAAGATTCTGCAAAGGAATTCTGAAAAGGAATGGTCATATAGGTAGGACGAGGATTGAGAAAAAGCCATTGGATCTGTCCATTATCACCCTCCTATAGAGATATTTAACTGAATAGCAACTATATTAATCAGAAATAGATCAGCATGCATTTATTAAAAACTTGGTACTTTTCCTTATCTCATTTGGGGTTTTAAATTTTTATTTAGTATTTTTTCCACCTAGTCACATGTAAAAACAATTTTTAACATTTGTTTTTTAAACTTTGAGTTTCAAATTTTCTCCCTTCCTCCCTCCTCCCTGCCTCCCATTGAAAAGGCAAGCAATTCTATATACTTTACACTCAGTAGTTATGAGGCACAGTGCAAACCTCTGGGGATTCAAAGACAAAAGAAAAACAATTCCTTCCCTCTGGGAGCTTGTTTTCTAACACACACACACACACACACACACACACACACACTCACACATCAAAGCTAACAGAGATCAAAGGAATGAGGGAAAAAAAGAGCTAATAGTGAAAGGGAATCATCTTAGGAAGTGTTTTTCCTTCTTTCTAGGTCATTGTACCTCTGGGGATTCTTCATAGGTGCACAGGATTACTAATCATCCACTCACATAGTCCTCTGCTTACTCCCAGCTTCCAGGGGTCTTCATCTACCAAGGCATGTAGGGACGTGCTAAAGACCTTAGCTTTAAAAGGCTAAGATCTTCCACAGCATCTGGGGCCATCTCTAGTCTTCCTTATGTGTATTTGACCACTTGACCCAAATGGCTCCAGAGAAGAAAGTGAGGCTGGTGACTTTGCACAGCCCTCCCTCACTTAAATCCAATTCACTCTCATGTCATGGCATCACCTCTCTGATGTCATGGTCCTCTTCTAGAATGAGGACAAACAACAACATGTAGGGAAATGATAAATTTCCTAGCAGTGATACTTAAAACAAGTTTCCAGTTATTCAATAAGAATATTTTTTCCTTCCAGAATTAACAGTAATCTAAAAGCAATTTCTTCTTAAGCCAAGAATTGAAGGTAATGAATGTCCTTTTCTTAACAACTTTCTTTTACAAAAAAGATGTCTAATCTGTCAGATAAAATTTCCTGAAATGTCTTTCTCTCCTCTTATCAAAACTCTACTTATTTTCCAAGGTCTTAAGAAAAGCACCTCCTAGGGGCGGCCAGGTAGCACAGCGAGTAAGAGCACCGGCTCCAGTGTCGGGATGACCTGGATCAAATCCGGGCTCAGACACTCAGCACCACACCCAGAAATAACTGGCCGTGTAACCTTGAGCAAGTTACTTAACCCTGATTGCTTTAAAAAAAAAAAGAAAAGAAAAGCACCTCCTCCATACTGCCTTACATAATTATTTTATCCAACTATTACTGATGTCTTGTCTCCCAATTCCTGCTTGTGCCCCTTACCACTCAGCATGTCAATAAACATTACTACTGATTTGACACTTGTTTCATGCTTGCTGGTAACCCCAAATAGATTGTAACTTTCTTGAAGATGGGTGCATTCTATACATTTCTATTCCCAAGACCTAGAACAAGTTGATGTCTTTTTCATGTGTCAAGTATTTAATTTGTTGAAAGTAATATAATTAGGGGCAGCCAGGTGGCTCAGAGAGTAAGAGCACTGGCTCCAGTGTCGGGATGACCTGGGGATCAAATCCGGGCTCAGATACTTAGCACCACACCCAGAAATAACTGGCCGTGTAACCTTGAGCAAGTTACTTAACCCCGATTGCTCATAATTAAAAAAAAAAGTAATATAATTATGAATCTAAGGTAAATAAGTCAAATTAAAAATGAAATATTTGGTCCAAACTAGTGGAGAAAAAGAAAGACAATGGACACCATGATGCTCTGCCCCCAAATATATTTTCTGCTCCATTCTGAATACAAAGTTTAATAGCATTTAAAAGAAGAGCGGTCAGTAGGTCTATCTACTACATTGACAAAAGGTTGTTTAGGTGGCCAAATTAAATATGTTGCCTAATCTAGCACAGTCCAAAGTCCAGGAAACCCTAGCAGTTCAGCTTTTCCATACAACCAAGTGGAAAATCAAAGTTCAAAGGAAAAATCCTCAAAACAAAATTGAGATCCAAATGCAGTGAATGCAGTTCAATTAGAAGGGAAAGTTAACTGGGGGGAAAATCTTTGTAGACAATTTCTGATAAGGTCTGATATCCAAGATATATAGGGAATTCAAATATACATTTATATGTGTGTATATGTATACATGTATGTATATTGTGAGAAATGAATATTTTTCTCATATTTAATAACTAATTATTATATTAAGGCCAAGGCCTTCCCCCTTTCTACTTCCTCATCCAGAAACCAACCAGTGTGGGAAATTTCTCTTAGAGATTTACCCAGGCCAAGATCTAATCAGACAGTAAAAGAAATTCTAAGTTTTGGCTAATGCTCATTGTGTTTGCTCAGACAGGTCCTGGAAAATGTTGATTCTCCTGATCAAGACAGGTGATATGGAAATTAATGTCTCTTTCACCAAGATTTGAGTGACCTAAGTCACGTACCCCAAGAACTTCATTTTAATATAACCCACACCTGTCTCTAACCAATCCCAGTTGATTGCCACCCCTTAGGAACTCCTCCTCTTCAAAGGGCATATAAACTGTTACCCCCATTGCCATTAGGGATATTTGGTCTAAGAGGGATGGCCAAATGACCATCCTTTTATTAATAACCTTCTGGGCTTATTAATAAAATGATTAAATTACTCAGAAATTGTCTCTTGAAACTTTGTAATCATCACAATGTATGTATGTATGTATGTATGCACACACACAAAGAACCAGTTTCCAGTAAATAAGTGATCACGGGATATGAACAGGAAGAGGGAAGTCACTGCAGAGGGAATTTTCCATATCTTGCTTAATCTTGTCTCCCAGCCTTTCTGGGAAGAAGAGCGGCCCCTTTCACACCTGGTTATATCCTACACATCCCAGTGATTCTGAACCTGTGTAGGTCATCATCAAAACCCCATTCCCCATACCCCTCAATTCTCCCACCTCCAAGTCCCAACCAAACACCACCCACCCCTTCAATTATACCCTCTGGAATGCTTGTTCCATAGGCAACAAGCTTGCCTTCATCTTCAATATTTTCCTCTTTCGGACTTTCCAGTCTGAAAACTGAGACCTGGCTCTCTGTTGATGACACAAGTCTCTCTGGGTACCCATTCCAGCACTGACTGCACCTTCACTCATTCCTCTTGGCTCACTAGGTGAGGCAAGGCAGGTAGAATGCTTCTTGCTCCCCACTGGCACTTGCAGGTTCTCTCCCTACTTTCATCACTCAATAACCTCTCCTGCCTTGAGTTTCATGCAATCTGTGTCTACTTCCCTAATACTGGTAGTTATTGTCTATAGACCTCCAGAGGGCTTCCTGTTCTTTCTCAGTGAGTTCACTACTTGGCTCACAATTTTTCCTCCCTCCCCAACTCCTGCCTTAATACTAGGGGAGCTCAGCACACATATTGATTTTCCCTAAGATACTCTAACCATTCCGTTTTTCCACCTCCTCGATTCCTGTCACCTATACCTCTGTCCCACCCCAGCCTACTGCTGGGTCTGCCTACCTCAAGGCTCTCCACTCTAATCTATCCCTTATTAAGCTGTCAAAGTGATTTTCTTACAGCATAGTCTGACCATTTTGCCCATCTACTCACTAAGTTCCAATGGGTGCCTATAACCTCCAAGATAAACTAAAAAATCCTGTTTTATATTCAAAGCCCTTCATAACCCAGTCCCACTCCCAGTTTTCCAGTCTTCATAGCCATTACATCCCTCCTACCTACCCTTCCTTCCAGTGACACTGGTTTTCTTGCTATAGCATAAATAAGACCCTCCCTCTCTCTGCTTTAGGAATTTTCTCTGGCTTTCTCCCACACCTGGAATGTTCCTCCTCATCTCTGCCTCCTGACTTCCCTGACTTCTAATACCTTTTAATTGTTATTTATTTCCTATTTATCCTGCAATTCTGGCTTTGGCTGTGCATTATACTTGAGCTGGCTATCCGAGCAGGATAAGGATTTGCAGTTTCAGAACATTCATAGGAGATACTTAAGTTCCTTGAGGTCAATGATGTATTCTTTTTATCCCTAGTATCTAGAAGAATACCTCGAACACATTAGGCCCCTAATAATTGCTTGTTGAATTCATTTGTATTAGTTAAGAGGTTTCCAGTTCTCAAAAAGAATGACTGAGAAAGCTACCTAATCCCATGTTGCAAAGATAGAATTCAAACAAACTTTCTTAAGGCTGGATTTATCAGAAATGAAACTTGTTCAAAGAAACATCCATATAGAGATATATAAGGTCAAGAATCACAGGGAAAATAATGAAAAAAAAAGTGGGAAGTAAGGGGTCCCAGCAGTAAGTCTCAAAACAATTTAGTAATACTTAAAAAAATAGATCAATCAGTAGAACAGATTAAGTACACAAAATACAGAAGCAAACAAACCTGGTAGCCTAGAGTTGGATAAACTCAAAGCCCTGAACTACTGGGAAAAGGTCTTAATTGTTGATTAAAATTGCTGGGAAAACTGGACAGCGGTCTGGCAGAAGTTAGGTTTATACCTTTCTTCACTTTATTTACTTTATACCAATCTCCAAATGAACATATGTACTTAATACAAAAGGTCATATTATAAACACTTTAGAGGCAGAAAGGAAATTTTTTGCATAAAGCTAATAGACCTAAGATTAAAAGGGAAACAATTAACTGAAAAAAAAGAGCAAGTTTCTCTGATAAAGGACTCATTACCGACCCACTCTCTGGATCACGCCATCTTAGAAGAACAATAGATTTACTGACCCTCAGAACTAGCTCTGAAAACAGCAACACAAAAATGTGTAAAGCAAAAAACAACAACAACAACAACAAAAAACAACCTGAAGGTTGGTGCAGTGCCTCCCCACTCCCAGGTGAACAGAACCCAATTTTAAAATAAAGTTCAAAGTCAAGAAATAGGCTGAAAAGGGGTGGCTAGGTGGTGCAGTAAGTAGAGCACTGGCCCTAGAGTCAGGAGTCCCTGAATTCAAATCCAGCCTCAGACACTTAACCTGTACTAGCCGTAAGACCTCGGGCAAGTCACTTAACCCCAACTTCCCTGCCCTCCCCCTCCAAAAAGGAAAAAAAAACATAAAAAAAGAGAAATAGGCTGGAAAAAATGAACAAACAACAAAAACAAAAGAAACAGACCATAAAAAGCTGCTTGGGTAGCAAGGAAGATTAAAACACAAACTTGGAAGACTATAATATGAAAACAGCTACAAGCAAAGCCTCAAAGAAAAAAATATAATTGGACCCATGCACAACAAGAATTCCTGGAAGTGTTAAAGAAAGAAATAAGGAGTAGTAGAAGAAAAATTGAGAAAAGAAATGAGATGCAAGAAAATCATCAAAAGACTATTTACAGCTTAGTAAAAGAGGCACAAAAATCCACTACAGAAAAGAATGCCTTAAAAAGAATAGGTCAAATGAAAAAAAAAGAGATACAAAAGCTCACTGAAGAAAATTATTTTTAAAAATGAAGAAAATTAGAATTGGGCAGGTGGAAGTGAATGACATAATCAAACATCAAGAAAACGTGACATATCTCATAGAAAAACAACTGACCTGGAAAATAGATTGAGGAGAGATAATTTAAGAATTATCAAACTACAAGAAAGCCATGATCAAAAAAAGGCCCTTGACAGCATAATTCAAGAAATTATAAAGGGAAACTGTCCTGATAGCTTAGATTCAGAGGGTAAAATAGAATTGAAAGAATCCACCAATCACCTCCTGAAAGAAATCCCAGAATAAAATTCCCAGGAACATTATGGCCAAGTTCCAGACCTCTCAAGTCAAAGAAAAGAATATTTGTTCGTTTGTTTATTTGTTTGCTTTTTGGAGGGCAATTGGGGTTAAGTGACTTGTCCAAAGTCACATGGCTAGTAATTGTGTCAAGTGTCTGAGGCCAGATTTGAACTCAGGTCCTCCTGACTCCAGGGCTATTCACTGTGTCACCTAGCTGTCCCAAGAATAAAAATGTTGTAAGCAGCCAGAAAGAAACAATTCAAATATCATGGAGCCACAGTCAGGATCGCACAAGATTTTTGCAGCTACCATATTAAGAGAGAAGAGAGCTTGGAATATGATATTCTGGAAGGCAAAGGAGCTATGATTACAATCAAGAATAAAAGTGAGTGTAATCCTTCAGGGGGGAAACAAATATTTAATGAAATAGAGGACTTTCAAGCATTTCTGATGAAAAAATAAGAGCTGAATAGAAAACTGGTCATTTGAACACAAGACACAAAAGAAGCATAAAAAGGTTAAATCATAGGGGAAATCATGAGGGACTCAACAAAGTTAAACTTTTATATTTCTATTTGGGAAGATGATATATGTAACTCCTAAAAATTTTATCATTATTAGGGCAGTTATAAGGAGTTTACATGACCAGAGAGTGTGACTATGAGTCTATTATGTTGAAATTATCTCAAAAAAAAAAGGGGGTAGGGGTGAAAAACAGGGAGAAAGGGGAAGGGTTCTAGAGGTAGAAGGGGGAAATTTTCTCACATAAAAGAGGGGCACAAGGAGTGGAGGAGAAAATTGGGGGGGTGATAGACAATGCTTGAACCTCACTATCATCTAAGTTGGTGCAAAGAGGGAAGTATACACACGCACTCATTCAGTTGTGTATAGAAATCTATTCTGTTCAATAGGGAAATATGAGGGAAAGGGGATAAGAGAAAGGAGGAGAGATGAAAAAAGGGGAGGTGGATTAAGGGAGGCAGTAGTTACAAGTAAAATAGACTTTTGAAGAGAAGCAAGAAAAAAAGAGAGAAGTATAAACAAGAAAATGATATGGAGGGAAATACACAATTATTTATCATAACTATGAATGTGAATGGGATGAGCTTACCCATAAAATGGAAGCTGGTAACAGAATGGATTAGAAACCAGGACCCAACAATATGTTGTTTACACGAGACACACTTGAAATAGAAAGACACACAGAGTTAAAATAAAGGACTGGAGCAGAATCTAATATGCTTCAGTTGAAGTAAAGGAAAAAATGCAGAGGTAGCAGTCATGATCTTAGACAAAGCAAAAGCAAAAATAGATTAAATTAAAAGAGATAATCAAAGAAACTACATTTTCCTAAAAGATACCATTGATGGGGCAGGTAGGTGGTGCAGTACACAGAGCACTGGCCCTGGAGTCAGGAGGACCTGAGTTCAAATTTGGCCTCAGACACTTTACACTTACTTAGGCAAGTCACTTAAACCCAACTCTCTTGCCTTACCCCCTCCAAAAAAAAAAAAAACCCCACTAAAAGATACCATTGACAATGAAGAAACATATAAAATGCTTCACAGCAAGTTTCTCTGATAAAGGCCTCATTTCTCAAACATATAGAGAACTATATCAAATTTATAAAAATAGGAGCTATTTTTCAATTGATAAATGGTCAAAGGATAAGAACAGGCAGTTTTCAGAAGAAATCAAAGCTAACTATAGTCATATGAAAAAATACTCTAAATCCCCATTAATTAGAGAAATGCAAATTGAAACAATTCTGAGGTATCCCCTTCACATCTACCAGAAATGACAAATGTCCGAGGGAATAAAAGAAAATAGGTGCATTAATGAATTGTTGGTGGAGTTGTGAACTGCTCCAACCATCCTGGAGAAGAATCTGGAGCTATGCCCAAATGGCTACAAAACTGTGCATATCCTTTGACCCAGCAATATCACTACTATCTGTTTCCCAAAGAGATCAAAGAAACAGGAAAAGAACTATCTGTACAAAATTATTTATAGCAGCTCTTTTTGTAGGGGCAAAGAATTGGAAATCAAGGGGATGCACATCAATTGGGGAATGGCTCAACAAGCGATGGCATATGATTGTAATGGAGTACTATGGTGCTATAAGAAATGATGAGGGAGATGGTTTCAGAAAAATGTGACAAGACCTATATGAACTGATGTAAAGCGAAGTGAGAAGAACTGGGAGATCATTGTGCATAGTAACATCAATGTTGTAATGATGATCAAACTGTGAAAAACTTGGCTCCTCTGATAAATACACAGATCCTAGACAATTCCAAAGGACTCATGAGGAAAAAATGCTTTCCACCTCTGGAGAGGGGACTGATCAACTCTGAGTGCAAATTGAAGCACAATTTTCTCACTTATTAACATTATTAGGGCAGTTATAAGGAGTTTACATGACCAGAGAGCATGACTAGGAGTTTATTATGTTGAAATTATCTAAAAAATAAAGGGTGGGGGTGAAAAACAGGGAGAAGGGGGAAAGGTTCTAGAGGTAGAAGAGAGCATGACTATATTCCACTAAGATGGAAATATGGTTTGTATGATTTCACATGTATAATTGATACCATATTGCTTGTCTTCTTAGTGGATGGGGGAAGGGTGGGAGGGAGGGAGAGCATTTTGACCTCAAAATTTTAGAAGAATGCCAAAATAAATAAATAATGTATTTAATTTTTTTTAATTAAAAAAAATTAGGGCAGCTAGGTGGCACAGTGAATAGAGCACCAGCCCTGGAGTCAGGAGGACCTGAGTTCAAATCTGGCCTCAGACACAACACAAAAGCTAGCCGTGTTACCTTGGGCAAGTCACTTAACCCCAACTGCCCTCCAAAAAGAAAAAAATCAGATAAAAGCAAACCACAGTTTTGTGCTTCTGCTTCGACTTTGTATTTACATTCCTGACAAGAGTTAAAAAACAAAAACAAAACCAAACCCAACCTTGTCCATGTGTATATTACTTCAAATTCAGGAAAATTAAGGTAAAGGGATAGATAGGTCTGATGAGTAGATATAATTGGAATGTTACTTCTAAAAGTAAAGTAAATGTTAATTATTCTTCACTTGTTAGCAAAAGTTATTTGGAAGGGAACTGTAGCATAGCTCTGCTGAATTGGAAACTTACCAAGTAAAAAGCCAATAGTTTTAGCATTTGGATGAAATCCTAGGGAGTCAGGATTATCTGTGATGATGATAATGATCATGACAACACCTAATCTTCTTTAAGAATTACAAAGCTGGGGCAGCTAGGTGGCCCAGTGACTAGGGCACCGACTCTGGAGTCAGGAAGGACATGAATTCAAATCCAGCCTCAGACACTTGACACTTACTAATTGCATGACCTTGGCAAGTTATTTAACCCCAATTGCCTTGCCTTCCACTCTCAAAAAAACAAATCAGAATTGCAAAGTACTCTGCATATTTCATTTGATGTCCCCATTTTGTTATTGCATCCTTTGACAGTTTCATGCCTGAAAGATCTGTTAAAAAGTGGATGATTGTATCAGAGTGTGTGCTTGGTCCTTTAAGAATTGTGTTGCCAAGAGTCTTTACTGTCATGATGTGCACAGCATCTCACTGCAGGATTTTAGAGCTGGGTACGATTTAAGAGATCACTTACTCTAGACTTCCTCATTTTACAGAGGAGGAAACTGAGGTCCAGAGAGGATTAAGTGACTTTGCCTAAGGTCACTCAGCGTTAAGGGAAGAGTCGGGCTTTCAAAGCCAGGTCCTCCTGCTCCTTCCATTGAACCATGCTGCCACCTGGATTTTAATATGTTCCCTGTAAGTGTTTTGTTTTGCTTTTTTTTTTTTTTAAATAAACAAGGGTCCAAATTACCCCCTCCAGATCCGCCATAATTGAAATATTCAGTTGGTCCCAGACTTATGATTTTATTGGGTAGGGAAAGCTCTCTCTGTCTCCTTCCATGTGGTAGCTCCCACATAAGGCAACCCTCAGTAGCACATAGTTGCCTGGAACTCTGAAAAGTGAGGTGATGTTCATAAGACCTTAGACTGAAGTCTTCTCCTCCAACCCCCTCATTTACAGATGAGGAAACTGAGGCACAGGTATAGGAAATTATTTGCCCTGAATATGTGTCTCTCCCATACTCTTCACAAAGCTTGCAGTTTAGAGAAAGCATGAAGACGATGTCACGAGCTCCTTCTGAAATAGCCTTCTTCACATAACCGATGTGGGTAAAAGCAAAACAAACCCAAATCGTCTTACACAAACACTGAGCACCAGTCTTAGAAGCCAAGCGGTCTGACTTTGTCAATGGGAAATACTGCGTAATCCTTTTAATTAGGGGTGCAGTTTTTTTCCCCTCGGTTGTTCCGTTCTCTTCTCGGGTCTCAAATCAATCAGATGAAATTCACCTTTTCGGCTGGCCTGAATCCTGATCGCTCCGCACACCTGATAGGTAATTTGATCGTCGCCCGTGTAGATCACCTCTACGACTGAAAGGGCCGAGGCTTCCCAGAGATCTCTCTGCTTTTTCCCCTTTTGTGCAGGGCTGAGCTTCACCAACTGGCTAGCTGAAGGTGTTATTAAAAATTTAGAGAAAGAAACAAAGGTGTGCTCTGATATCTCCAGTTACTGTTTCTACTGTTACTGCAGCAGACAAAAGGCCTCGAGCCTCCCTCATGAATAATGCGGCATGGAATATTCTTGATCCATTTTTAATGGCATCAAGTAATAACATTAAGATATTTACAATCTTCAAATTTCACATGGTAACAGGTCTAGTAATCTGTTTTGATTCTGAACCAGGAGAATTAAGACGTTTCCTCCAGTAAATTGCAAACTCCCTAACGTCAGCATCCCTGGAGGGGAGGGGGGGGAGGAGGGGGTATCGCCATATAGCATATATAGGGGAATTAAAAATGTCATTAAGTCTTGGGTCTGGAAAGGCAACTGGGGCATTCCACAAGGAGGGGAGACATCCGCATTTCAATCAGTTATACTAAAACCTATATTGAACTTCTCTATTCTCATGACAGTAATAACCATACTGTTTGAAGACTTCTGTGGGGGAAGGAAGTTCCTTCTTTTTCTCTGAGAACATCAGGACGCCAAAGATCCAATGAATGGCCATCGGGGACTATTGGCAAAGCATCCCAGGAAGTTCCTCCCAGAGTTCTCTCTCCTGACAACTCAGTTCTTCTATAAGTTCGTTTTATAAGTTAAACAACTAAGTAGCTAAAGCTATAAAAATGGAATGAGAAAAGACTTAGGATGAATGAACGAGGAAAAAAAATCCAAATGCAGCTGGGGATGAGGGAAAAGGATAGAGGTGGACAGGGTCTGGAACACAACAATGCAGGTCAGAGTTGTGTTGGAGAATGTAAGCTTCTGCAGAGACTGCTTAACTTGTCTTTGGATCTTAGCATCTAGTAGGTACTTAGTATTTGAAGTCAATTCAGCCAAACAGAACCCTGGGCATCTGAGCCTTGAGCTACAATGATTTTTTTTCCTAATTATTTTCACAGAATTCCAAGGGATTACTTTTTATTTTGTACACTATTAGAACTGCCCACACATTTGAGGGGCCAATTTGCACAAGTATCTCCCAGGGTGGGCTTGGAGTCTAGGGATAGCCTTCTGCACTGAATACCACTGTCCCCTTGCTTCACAATGACTTTACCAAAAGTTAGTTAATCTCACTCACTCACTCCCTGCCCTCTCCTTCTAAGAGGAACTGGGACTAGTTTTGAAACTCCAAGGGTAGCTGGGAAACTGGTTCTAATTTAGTTTAACTCCTTCATTTCACAGTTGGGGAAACTGAGGTCCAAAGAAGTGACTTGTCTTGATATGAGTCAGTCAGTAAACATTTATTAAGTCTCTACTATGTGCCTAGCACTGTGCTAAGCACTAACTGCTGATGAAATAGTTGAGGTCAAAGCCAAGTTTAGAAACCAGTCTCCTGATTGCTAATCTCCACCACTACAGCTCTTGGCTTGAAAGTGTCTACAGAGCCTTGGGGCTTCCACAGGAAAGGGCTTGGTTTTGTCACCTGTGAGCAGATGGAAAGTGGGAGGAAACGCTCAAGGCTCGAGGCACAGAGATAAAAGGTCCCCAGTTTAATGGGAAGAGGGCTGGGATTATAGACTCATAGATTTAGTGCAGGAAAGGACTTTGAGGATCAGCTAATCTCACTGCTTTATTTTATATGAAGAAACTGAAGCCAAGGGCCATTTAAGTGATTTGCCCAAGATGGTAACTATAACAAATGGCTGGCATTTATAAAGGGCTATAAGGTTTACAAAGTGCTTTCTTTCTGTGTTATCTGATCTTCAAACTTATTTCCCACATTTTACAGATGGAGAAACTGAGGCAGAGAGGTTTTGTGGTCACATTTAGCCTCAGGGTCACACAGTTAAATCAGAGGCAGACCTGGCATTTGAACCAGGGGCCACGGACTCCAAATCTAGCACTCCTTGGGGCACAACACTTGAAATCCTGTTCTTGATACTTAACATTTATGAGTCGATGTACAAATCATCCCACCTTTCTAAGCCTGGGGAGGGGGGCGGGGGGCGGGGGGACAACCTTACAGGGTTATGAAAATTAAGTGAGAAAATATGCAGAAAATATTTTTGTAAATTCCCAAACGCTATAAAAATGTCACCCACAGGACAATCATTTCTAGATGCTGGTTTGAGTTTCACCATCAATATTCTGATATTAGCTTATTTTCCTCCTGATTCTACTTATTTCTTTCATTCAGACAAAACTGAATTTCTTCTGTATCTTACCATCTTCTCTCTCCACTGACTTAATAAAAGTACACGTGTACATTCTCAATACTTTATTAACTTAAATGTTACTCTAATAAATATGTATCAATAAACACAATCCACTCCATAACATCTACAGACACTGACAAACCTTGTCAAAGTCAACACCCCATTCTTCTCCTCTAAGGAACATGCAAGTGTGCTTAAGGCAGAATCCACCGGTCACACATGTCTGCAGGTCCAGAGGTTTTTTTTTTTTTTTAACAAATACAAGTTTAAGAAATTAAAAAAACAAACAAACAACAACCAGCAAAAGTTACAAACGTGTCCTTGAAATAGCCTTTCGGCTGCTTTCCAGTCTCTCTAGAAAAGCTAGTAGTGCCCTCTGGGTCATTCTTTGGTCACTGCCTCTCCAAGGGCATGACAATGGTCATGGCCAATCCTGGTCTTTATGTCACAAGATCATTGAGAGCCAGGACTTTGTACAGCTCATCTGATATCCCTCACAATGCCTTAGTTCAATGTCTCGAATACAGTAGATGCTTAGTAGATATTTGTTCAACAGAAGATTTTCTAGTAGTAATACACTCCTCTTTTCTTTAGCTTTTATTGGCAAGCCCTTGGTCCATTGTTTTCCCACAGGGAAACACTCAAACCCTTTCAGACAAATGCCATACACTCTTCTTTATTCTCCTGCCCAGTCTGGCACAGGTGTCTTGATAAAGCTTGTGGATTTGTGAGTAGCATATAGTAGCAATTATTTCCACTTCTGAACAAGCCTGCAAGTGCACAGAGAGTCAGTCTGTGTACTTCTAGATAGCTTAATCGCCTTGAAAGGACATGGGGCTTTTGAAAAACTCCATGGAAGAAATAGTAGCAATAAAGCCCCTTTCCTCCTTTCCTTTAACATTATTACAGCTGTACTGGTTTATAAGCTGTGCATCGTTCTATTACTCAAATATTAGTCAAATGTTCAGGGGAAAGGAAGATCTCCAGTTCTAACTGGAGGACTTCTCAGTTGGGTGGAGGCGTCGAATATGGGGTGAGCAGAGGTACGGGGTGAATGGAGTTGTCTGATCCCAGCTTGAGTCTGAAGCTTCAGGGGTGTGAGCTTGTCCAGTGCTTCCAAGACACATCAAGTCTGTTTCCACTTTAGGTCGATTTTTTTTTAAAGTCGCTGCTATTCCTTCTGGGTTACTTGAGAGAAGTAAGAAGTCATTAGATCTCTGATTCACGAGAGGAGTAGAGGTTGAAGGATAGAAATGGGATACAGGGACCTGGGGAAGGATGAGACAGAACAAGGAGGGTCTGTTCCCAATAGTGTTGACTGATGCTTCAGCATCTTGACTTGGACTCACTTCAGCCCATGCTGCGTCTCCCTGTGCCTCCGGAGATCCACCTTGCGCTGGAAGCCTTTCCCACACAGGTCACAACCAAAGGGCTTAAAGCCAGTGTGCTTTCGGCTGTGAGTGATGAGATTAGAGCTCTGACTGAATGCTTTACCACACACCTGGCATTTGTGGGGCTTCTCACCTGCAAAGATGTAGATTTGGAGTCATGAGATGTGCAAGTGGGAAAGAAAAAAATCTGTTAGATAAATCACCTGCCCTCAAAAAGGTATGGAGAAATCTGCCCTGTTCCCAGGGTAGCAACTAGCTTCCCCCTAAACCCCAGGCTTACCCATGGCAAAAGGATCTTTGAATTATAGCAGTCAGGCAGTATACAGGAAACTTATGGACATGTGAGTCTAGGCACCAACAGTCATCTTTCTGGGCAAAGCACAGTAATGAAGACCTGTGGTCTGCCACCTATTATCACAATGATGGCATTTTCCATTGGCCTCTGTCCTAAATGAGATACCCCAAACCTAGGCTTCAATTAGCTTCTTTCAATAGGAAAAAAGAACAAAAGGTTCTCCTACCATCTAATTTGCACCCCACTCTCAAAGAGAGCAAAAAACTGTACAGAGAGGAGAGGAGAACTCACTGTTTTTCATTCAATTCTTCCTCTTGTTTCTCTGAATCCCCTAGTGAAAATTTCAAATTGGCAAGGGGGCATCGTGAGGCACAAAAAGACGGTAAGTGATGGTTTGTATCAATGATAATATTCTTCCTTTTTATCTCTATATCCCCAGAGCTTATCATGGTGTCTGACAAAAGGATAAGGACTGGAATTCCAGTGTAGGAAAAATAACTAGTATTGTAAGGTTTGCAAAGTGCTTTACCAATATCTCATTTGAGCTTCCCAACAACTCTGGGAGGTAGATGATGTTATCATGCCCATTTTACACAAAAGGAACCTGAGGCTGAGAGAGGTAAAATGACTATCCCAAGGTCACAGAGCTAAAAGTCTATGGAAAAGTCTATGGCTATATTTGAACCTAGGTGATCTTGACTGATTGCACTCTCTCCACTGTACTACCTAGCTACCTCAGAGTCCTAATTTTAAGATCCAAGGTTGGCCAACAAGTTTTTTGCTGCAAGTATCTGGTCTTTTTCCAGTCATCCCCCCGACTCCCTTTGGTCTTATAAGGATAATCCATCTCTCTCTTCCTGAGATTCTTTAGAAACTGGCACATTCTTATCGTAGTTTGTTAATTAAGTAACAAGCAAACAATAGACCTACTGGCTTTCCCTTTACCAGGAATGAACTCTTGCATTATTTAGTGAATGGGCAAATGCAGGAGATGAACACATTTTTCCATCCACTACTTTAAAACCTGCCCTAGACAAAATCGAAGGTCCATGAGGTGGTCTTCTGGGAACCTCTGTTCTCCCTTCTGTATCTCTTTCTCCCTTTTAATATTTCTCCAGACACCTGATGCTTTCATGTCCTCCCCAGGTTGCCTGTAATTCTCCACCCAGTGTACTGTCCTAAGCATCAGTCCATGCTCCAGACTTGCAGATTCAGAGCCTTGGACCAGAAAAGACTCCCTAGTCCAGGTCCCTTATTTTCCATATAAAACAGCTGATGAACCCAGGAGGGAAATGAGTTGTCTAACACCTTGCTGATGCATGGCAGAGACAAGTTTGGAATCTAAGCTTCATGCAAGAGGTTTGGAGGTTTTTATAACCATGGGAGTTTCCAATGTTCTACTGACTCTCTTTACTCATTTTACCTGGTTTTACGTCTGATTTTTTTTGGGGAAAGGTGGGTGAGGGAGAAGGAAAACTGTGACTTAACAGGTACCAGTGTGTCACCAGTATTCAAAGGCATAATCACAAATTAGACCACCCAATGCATTGGTGGCCACCTCAGGGGTGATTAAAAGAGCCCTGGGAGGCCTCCAGGCCCCAAACTGCCTCCTCTGGGGTGAACAAAATCTTCATATTATTGATTCTTTGCAGTTAAAGCATTGAAGTCTCCCCACTCAAAACAGAATTATTATCTGGGAGGTTGGTGCATTTTCCAGTCATCACTCCCTTAAACCCATCAGATTAGATAATAAAGTTCGGTATAATGAAGGATTGGAACACAAGACAGGTAAGCTTTGAGAAAAGACCAAGCAATCAAGAAAACAAGTAACAGTAGTCAAGTGGCTCCATGGAATAGGCAAAGTGAAGCCCTACAAACATCTCTGTACAAATATCAAGACTGAAGCTCAGACCCCAAACTCTGGAGCTGGTAGCAACAGCTGGGGGCGGGGGTGGGGAGATGGAACAAGAATAGAAGGTTTTCTTGGAGATGGAAACACACGACATGACATGACTTAGGGGACACAGATCCAAACCACCACCACTCTGTGCCATGATCATTCTCGGTGCCCTTTTCTTTCTTTCTTCTTTTTTGGAGGGCAATTGGGGTTAAGTGACTTGCCCCAAGGTCACATGGCTAGTTTTTGTGTTAAGTGTCTGAAGCTGGATTTGAACTCAGGTCCTCCTGACTCCAGGGCTGGTGCTCTATTCACTGCACCACCTAGCAGTTCCCCCCCCCCCCAACCCCGTGCCCTTTTCTAAATAAACTGGGGACAGATGTTGTTAAAGGGACTGACCTGGGCAGTGATTCATTTTCACTCTGGCCTCCTCACTCAAGTGGCTTTCTCCAAACCTACCTACTGTGAACCTTACACTCTTCGAGGCCAGGGGCACATAGACAGCAGTGGAATACAGAGTGTATATAGAAAGATGTATGTGTAAATGGACAAAAGAAAAAAGGGTGAAGGTGCTTTTGTGTAGAGAGCATGACTCTGAGGTGGGCTGTTTGGGTTGTGGTACCCCAGATGTTTACCTGTGTGGATAAAGGTGTGTTTCTTCATGTCCGATTTCTGGTGGAACCTCTTCCCACAATACTGACAAGGGTAGGGCCGGGTGTCAGAGTGGATGAGCAGGTGAGTGGAGAGGGTAGAGGATCTCTTAAAGCTTTTACCACAGATTTTACAATCAAAGCTTCGTTCCTGTAGAGAGAGAACGGGGTACCAGCTTAGGTGGCAACCCTCCTCTTCCCCTCTCTGCCAGACCACTAATAAGAGCTCTCTAGAAATTACTTTGTTATTACTTATATGTAATTGTTGTACCATCCATCTCCCTCTCACCAGGAGACTGTTAGCTGCTGGAGAATAAATTTCTAGAACTGAAAGGGACCTTAGAGGTCATTTAGATTCCTTAAAATCAGGGATTATTTCATCATCTGTATCCCTGGTCCCTAGCACAGTGCCCACTCCCCCTCCCCCACATAAAGGCACTTAATAAATATTTCTTGGATCCAATTGTTGAATCCTTATGAAGTTAACCCAGGCTGATACAATGTAAGTAGTTGACTCCCTTACTACCTCTACCCATTAATACACAAAAACATCTCCCCCATATATCATGCTCCCCCTAAGTGCCACAAGTTTTCCTCCCTTGCTACTTGTTCCCCTCATTTTCTTTGTCCCATATTACCCTTCTTTTCCACTCCCCCCTCCTCTCTCCCTAGACACTTTTTTCCCCTACAAAAACACTTCTCATACTGTGAACTTCTCTGAAGACAAAATCTCCCCACCTCAATTTCTTACACCCATTTACACACATACACTCTCCCTTCCCAGCAGACTTTTCAAAGTTTCCCACCTCTTAGTTGGTTAGGACTCTTGATGTCACAGTGGAAAGAATGAAAACCTCTGAAGCCAAAGGATCCTTCCTCCATTTTTTTGCTCTGACATTTACTATCTGTGTGACCTTGGGCAAGTCATTAAACTTCCCTGAACCTCAGTGTCTTTATTTGCAAAATGAAGAGGTTGGACTTAAAATCCCTTCCAGCTATAGATTTCATCCTTGTCCTTTGAAAAATCTCCACAGAGACTTTTGTTTGAATGACCTTTTCCCACACACAGAGAAGCCTTTTCCAATTATGTGTCTATCAAAATCAGGGTGATAAGGAATCCATTTGGATCCTTAACTGGGCAAACAGATTTTTGCCAGAGCACTGGATGCTCTTCTTAGTCACAAGAGGCATGAAGGCCAGGGGCACTAAACTGGGCCATTTGGGAGAAAGGAGAGAGGTTCGAGCAGGGCTAAGGAAAGCTGAAACATTCAAGCCCCAAAACTAAAATGATGAGCGGGATTGGAAGCCTTTTTTTTAAGGGGGGGGGATGGGGACCTGTGTTTTCATTGACATAGGAAACTCCCCCTACCAAAGCAAATGTTACCTACTTGGCAGTTCTTGGTCTTAGAGAGTTGTGCACCGGGCAATGAAAAGTTGAATGACTTGTCTAGGGTCATACAGTCAATAAGTAAACGTCAGAGGGGGCTAGATAGGAAAATAGTACCCTGCTGGAGAAAAGTAGTAGGGAAAAGTTATTCCAGAGCACTGGGAGATGGGTGGAGCCCCTTAGGACCAGACTGGGAAGACAAGAACCCTACTTCTTAAAGAGTGATTTGGTCGAGTCAGTCATTCACGGCAACATCAGCCTCTTCTCACGTTTGGGTACGAGACCCACTAATTTGCTGGTTTCGGGAGAGCTGGGGGGGGGGGGCGGCATTACCTGTGAATGCACAGCTTTATGCTGCTCCAGGCTCACCGCGTGCCCGAAGGTCTTCCCGCACATCTCACAGGCAAAAGGTCTCGTGCCGCTGTGGGACCTGCGCACATGCACCTCGAGGCCATGGGGTGTGGAGAACACCTAGGGTGCAGTGGGGGTGGGGGAGAGGGAAGAAAGAAGTTGAAAGGAGGGGGGGAGCTGAGGGGCTCAGGGACCTAGAGGGAAGGCACAGAAAAGGTCGGGACATCGGTCAAAGGAGCGGACGGGAGGGCAGGGCGCACAGACTGGAAAGGGCCAGATGGACAACTGGGTCCCCGCTCACCTTGCTGCACTTGATACACTTATAGGAGCCGTTGTTGAGCAAGAGGCGAGTACAGAGTAGCTCGGACTCCACTTTGATGCCGGAGCTTTTGTCCGGGTAGAGCCCACCAGCTGCCGACGGTCGTTCGTATAAGCGGGCCGCTGCCGCCACCGCAGCAGGACCAAAGTCCCTATACAGGCCCAGGGGGGAGCCGCCGCTGCCCCCGCCGCCACTACCCTCGGAGGCCCCGCCGCCACAGCCCCGTTCCGGGCCGTAGAGGGCTGCCGGAGCGCCAGGCTCGGAGTTCCGTTCTCCGAAGAGGCCCAATCCAGCGCCTCGATCCAGGGCATGGCAAGGCCGGTAGCTCTGCACCAGATGCCTTAGGTCGGAGCCTGACAGGCTGTTCCACGTGTAGGGCTTGAAGGGCACCGGAAAAGGCTGCGCCTCGTCCAGGGAGGGACACACGGACTTCTCGGACGCTGTGGAAACAGCGGGGACGTCAGGGCACGGTCACAACCACTCCCAGCCTCGAGGCTATGTACTAACTCTTCTAGCAAACAACAAAAATTCGTCCCCAAATCCACCCAGCCTCGAAATGCATCTTTAATCTTAATCCCTCTGTTTTCCTTAAAAGACAATGATCGAATTAGTGTGGCCCAGGGTGCACCCGCCCACCCGATGCCCAAGACTTGGAGCAAGGGCTGTCATTCCCTGCGTGGATAGGCACTGAGTAGGAGCTCTTCGATAGCGGCTGAATTGACCCTAACACCGCATGGACAGATTTCTGACAAAAAGTCTCACGGTCAGAAAATTCAGCCTCTGGACAGCGCTCGCCTACCTCTCTCGGGAGGTCGGGGGCAGAACTCATCCAAACTGACTCCTCCTCCTTCTCTCCCTGAGGATGGGGTGGGGGATGTGGGGTGTGGGCTGGGGAGGTGAAGGAGTTAGCAGGATGTGAGGTAGAACGGGAGGGAAAGGGGAATCACAAAATGCTGCAGAGACGCATCTACCAGGAGAAACAAGAAACTGGCTTTATCTTTTGGAAAGCTGAAAAGCATCGAACTAGGGGCAGGAGAAGGTAAGGGTGGGGGCGGGGAGAGGGACCGCAGTTGGACGGTCTTTGAGGTGAAACCATCACAAGACTAGATCAGGGCAGACAAATATCCAGGGCAGCACTGTAGAATTTATACACTTAAATTCCCACCTGATCAGATTTCCCGATCCTCTAAAAGTGTTTTTGTTTCCAAAAGCTGCACACATACTCACGGATTTTTCTCAAACTAATAATTTTAAACATATGCTGCGAGTAGAATATGCATGCACACACAACCTCGCTGGACGATAGTCCAATCAGTGTCACTTAATAGGATCGGCCCAGTGTTTATTTAGAAAATGTTTTAGAGAGGCTTAGATCCTGTGTTTGCACCTTACAAGATCGAGTACGCAGTAGTCAAGGTAAACATGGAGAATCTGTATTCATAGAAACACTGGCGTTTTGGTTTTAGCAAAATCATAATAATACACTGTCTCGGAAAATAATGGGGGTGTGCATGTTCTAAAAAGCTAGGAACTAAGTCTGAAGGCCCCTTAAAAAAAGCAAAAAGTAAAAAAAAAGTAAAAAGTACTTCTGAGATGGCAGAATGGGAAAAGTATTAGAACTGAAAGCAGGAGATGTGGGTTCTAGGCTTGGTCATGCCCCTAACTGATTACAGCCTAGAACAGTTACTTTCTCTATCTGGTTTTTAGCTTCCTGAACTGTAAAGCAAGGGTTGGGCTGGATGACTTTTGAGATTCTTTTAAGTTCAGATCCGAGGATTCTCCATCTCTGGGGAAAATACAGCGCAACTACAGGCTCTAATTTTTCCAGGCCAGGAATACAGAAGGAACCAGCCTTCCCAGTGAAAGAGATGCTCATTTTGTCCATCCTCAGCTCCTCCTCTTCCTATACCTCTCCTGTGCAGTTATTTCGTTTTCACAAAAACTCACTGCATTCAGAGTCCTACAACCAAGGAGACCTTGAGTCTTTGGCTAGGTCTCAGCTCTGGTTCCCTAACTAAACAAAAGGAAAAGCTGGGGGTTAGGAATTCTCTTCAAGCAAGACCCTTCCCCAGGATCATTGGCTCTGGAGAAAGGAATGAGATTAGATGGGGGTGAGCCTAAGGGAGCCAGTCGGGATACAGAGCATACTCCCCCCCCCCCTTCCAGGTCAAAGATCAAATCTTAGATTAGGTAGGAGATCTGGACAGACATTGGTGGGGTATGGAACCCTGGCTGCTAAAGCCAGGAGGGAGTCTGGTTTATAGAAACACCTTTTGTCCTTTAGTCCCTCTTTTAGTATGAAATCTTCTATGATTGAATGTATAAACCATTTTTTAACTACAAGACACTAAATTCAGTTCCCCACTCCTCCTTTCAGTGACTTTTCCCGACACAGAAAAACACACACAGCCTCTAAAGCAGGGCCTTCTTGCCCACTTCATGTGAGAGTCACTGTTGGGGGGTGCCCTCTTTACTGGGACATTCTGAGTTAGGGAAAACACCCCCTGGAAATGCCTGCCTCCTCCCTTTCACTCTGAGTTGAATTCAGAAAGTCACCCGAAGCAGCAGTGGCCTCCACCCTTCCTGTCCCCAAATGTCTTGTCCTTCGGTGGGGACAGGACAAGAGGGCTCTCTAGCCACCTCACCCCCCCCCCCCAATTCTAAAGAATTATGATCGGAAATTCAAGCTAAAGAGGGAAAAATGGGGGATTTTCCCTATCTAGCATACAATCTATCTCAACAAGAAACCCCTAATGCTCCCTCTGGGGAAAAATACACACAAAATAACTCGGACCCCTTGCTCCCACTGTGCGAAATGTACTGGATCTTAACTCTGCTGCTTGCCCATAGTGACCAGGATTTAACCCAAACTGAATTTGGACACAAACTTGTGCTCAGAGGTCCCCCACGATGCCAACTTGCCCCAAATTGGTTAATATCCTTTCCTCCTTCCCTCCCTGCAGACCCAGGGCTCTAGCTACCTGGAGATGCGGAAGGCGATGGGGGTCTCCAGAAATCCTCAAACTCCGAGCTCCTATCGCAGACGCTGCCCTCACAGCTGGCTGGAGACACTGAGACTGCGTCAGGGCCCTCAGTCATTTGGGACTCTGGAGAGATAGGGCCTTGGGGCTCAGGTTCAGAAGGCTCAGGGCTCGAGTCTCCTGGCATCTTGCTGTCTGCCTCTGGAGAAGAGCGAGAGAGATCCCTCAGTCCAGGGTTGGAGCCCTGAGAGCAACGATGTGGGGGAAAGGGGTCCCCTCTAGGCACTCCCTGGGAGTTCCAGAGTTAGGAAGCCTGGTACAATACTGGACCAGAAATAGCGGGTTGGAGACAGATTTCTGTCTCCACTCCCGGAATAAGGGCACATTTCTCTTTGCCATATCAAAGGCCAGTGGACGTGAGTGGACAGCAAGTGGAACAGTACCCACGGAGCATACCGAGCCTCAGGCTTAAGCAGAGAGTGTAGGTGGAGTGATGAAGGGGGTAGAGTCTCTCCTAAGCTAACTCTTTAAAACAAACAAACAAAAATAACACAACAATAGCTGTGGCAGAAGGAACTGGAGAAATCCAAGGGGAGGAGAATGGGGGACCGAGAAGAGAAAGGAAAGAAGCCCACGTTCCACTCGGCTCCAAGAAGAGGGAGGAGGCACCGGACCCGGGGTGGACTGGAGAAAGCAGAAAGGGCTCCGGGTGAGAGGCTGGGTCGGTCAGGAGACCTAGGGCCAATGTCGGGGCTGACTAGGGGACAACGACATATTAACCGAATGGGGCTGCAGCCAAATCTACTCCGCCTCTGGCCACCGAGTCCCTCAGTGTCCTGACGTCCACAGCACCGCACCTGCACAGATCTGCGCCAACACATTCTCCAAGCGGAGGCCGTAGTCTTGGTCCTGTGAACGCGGCTGGTGGTAGCTGTGAGCCTTCTTGCTCTTCACAAGGAAAGACCGAGGCATCCTCTCTTCGCCGTTATTCCTGCTGCCCCTGCTCGTGCAAGCGCAACCACCTCTCCGTTCCTCTTTCCAGGTTCCGCGAGCACCAAGTTCACTCCAGGGTCACACCTGCTCGGCTTCCAAGCTGCCACCTCGGAGGAGACCTGCTCGGGGACAGAAGGGTCGAAGCGTGGGTTAAGAGACCCAAGGCTGGGAGGGGACTAAGCAATGCTCGAGGGAAAGACGCCTGGCTAGGGGGATGGGGAATGAGAGGAGAGAGGGTCAGGGAGGGGCCGCCTTGGGGAGGAGCCTTCGCCTCTGTGGCGCTGCTCCGCTCACCAGGTGGCAGGCACTCAGACAGGTGGCTAGAGCCGCCGGCTGCCTCCACAGACGCAAACCCAAATCATAAAATGACGGCCCTCGAAGCAAAGGGGCCTCTCCTTAGGATAGCTCAGGCTCTCTCCTCTCCATCCCCCAGCTGGCCTCTCCTTCCCTGTTTCCACAAAGTACTCTATATCTATCCCCTGCCTTCGGGACTCCTCCCCTTCCCCTCAAACCTCGCTGGGGAAATCAAACCCTCCTGGAGAGCCAAGAGTGAGACAGTCTCGATTCACTCGGTTACCCGAACTCGGTCACTCAATCCCTGGCCTGTATCTGTCATCTGGAAGGGAGGGAGGAGGGGAGGGGCACTGGACGGTAACTGAGATGCTCGCCTACTGTGTATAGGGGTAGCTAGGAGGCCAAGGGACCGCCCTGAGCCAGGGTCCTTTCTGCGAAAGAGGACAAGCTCAGATAAACAGAGACAAAAACAGAGGGACAAAGGGACAGGCAGATACACACCAAGGGCAGAAATCAAATGTCTAAGGAAAATCACATACACAGCCTATAGAGAGTAAATTAGCTCTGGAAATGGCGGCCGAGTGTATCAAAGACACAATGAGGGGGAGGGGAGTGAAGTAAACAGGAGACCTGACCTCACTAATCCTCAATCCCTGGCTTTTACCTGTAAGAAAGGGGCATTGCATTTTCCGTTCCGGTTGTCCCCCCCCCAAAAAAAAAACAAATTTTTTAAAAGTTGTTTAATGATGGGAGAGGCCTTGGAGGCCCAGCCTCGGACTCTAGAAACGTTCAGACTCTAGGATCAGGTGAGAAGCAGAGCCCAGGGAGAACGGAAAGTTATTGGGACAGACTCATCAACAAGGAAATTCGAGCTCCCGAGAGGCTGGGGCCGCTACCGCAGGTAGAGGAGGGCCGGAGGCGGGAGGGGCCTGAGGGCAGCTCTGGGCTGCAGCTAGCTGCTACTGACGCCGCTACCTGGAGCGGCCAGGGAGCACTATTTCGAAGGTCGTCTCCCATTTAGCCGATCGGTTCGCCTCCTTGGCCCCACAGTCTGGCTGGGGACTGGGTGAGAAGTAAGGAGTAGCCTTTCGTAGGGGGAGGGAGCAGAGACAGCGCTTCTACCTTCTCGCGGGCATCCTCTATGGCTGAACAGGTGAGGTCTCTTTAAAACGAATTTGAGCAGTGTTCGCCTCCACATAACCCAAGGAGGGCACCCAATTGACTACCCCTAGAGAGGCCTTAGGACACCAAAGGGAAGGGAGGAGAGGAGAAGCCGCTATATTCAAGCAGATGGGTGCTCCTCTGAATTGGGGACAGGGGACTTTTTCCGGTCCTCGAGCTCTCCCTCATGGCTGTACTCACCCTCTCCACTTCAGTCAACATCTTTTAAACAATATCAGCTCTTAGGGCCCAGGCTCAGAAATGTGGAAAGAACTGCCTTAAGCCCTCCGGGGCAGAAAACACAGTTTGTGAATTTCGATGGTTAGTCTGAGCTGGAAGATAGAATTTTATCTCCCCCCAACTCTAAGCCCCCCTGGGTGCACATGTTTTAGAGGAAAGGATAACTGGGGGGAAGAGGGGAAGGGGCTGGAGAGGGAAATATTTCGAAAACACTCTCCTTTCTAAAATTATAAACATGTTATTCAGAGAGATGCTATTTCCCCCCTTACTGCCACACCACAACACACACACACTCGGGAGCTCTGTCTCTCTCTTCGTCTATCTCTGTCTCTGTCTCTCTGCCTCTATCTGCCCCCCCCCCCCACCCCCACACCCCCCCACCCACACACACACACACACACACTCACACACACCACAAACCTGGTCGTCCGTATACTGTCCTGGCACTGGTTGGTGATCAAGTCTCTTCCCAGGAATCCCGGAACGACACCACGTCTCCCTCTGCTTGCGTTTCTTCTGTCGTCGAAGCAGATGGACCCTCCAGAAAGAACGAGCAAAATCAATTCGATTCACCCAACATTTATTCCGAACTTGCTAAGTGGCAGGCCCTGGCGACGCAAAGGCAAAAATGAAACAGTCCCTGCGCTCAAGAACTGCCATCCCACTGCATACCCACAAACAACTCCAAGCCAGCCAGCTCCACGAACAAAAATTAAATTCGAAGAAAAATTAAAAACCAACGAAAGGCGTCTTTAATCATCCTCCTCAGGCTGGGGGATAGTAGACGAATCCCACAGTACGGGTCCACCTGCCCTTCAAAGCATCCTAAGGAGGTGCAGAGAGCCACAAGCAGCGGGAGAGAATTCAGGGTGGGGAGGCCTGAGGAGCGCCGCTGTCCCTTGCTCTCGCGACTTCAGTTGTTTCCCAGATTCCAGAGAGGTGTTTCTGAATTACCCTGGAGAGGTTTTCAAGAAAAGCCGTTTTCAAAAAAAATCCTAACCTGGACGCATTCAGTGGGCATCCCCCAAGGCCAGCCCTAGTCACCCAAATATACTCTCTCTGCCTTGTTTTTCCACCGGTACTCGCTGTCAGAGATGGTCACCCAGGGCAATGGACGAGTGCTCCCTTGGGCTGGCGGGATGCGAAAGGAAGAAGCCAAAACTGTCTTCTCAGAACCTGGGGCAGAGCCCTGTTCCTTGGGACTCCCTCTCTCTTTCCCCGTGCCCCGTCGGCGCCCGGCCAAGGCCACAGATTCAACTCGTGGGAAGGCTGCCTCTAGGGTGCAGCTGGCGTCGCTGGGGGGCGGGGGAAGGCAAGGACTCAACCTGGGACTCAGGTCTCCCTGAACAAGGCAGCTAAAAGGGCCCAGGAGAAATACAGAGCTTCGGAGCTCTCTTCCCCAATGGCCAACTTTCCCTACACCTCCAAGAGGCCTGAGCCCACCCGGCCCAGGGGACCTAGGATTCGGAGGAGGTGAAGGGGGCGGTTCCTTTTCCTTAGGTGGGTCTCCTCCACTTGCTTCCTTCCCTTAGGGCCTTCCCCCCGCACACACACACACCATTTCTGAACAACGCAAACAGACCAATACACTTCCCCCACTTCCCCAATAGCTCCCCATTCTTCCAGCTCTAGAGAAACTGGTAGAGAAAGGGGTGTGGCCGCTCAAGCCAGGAGCACCAAGGCAGGAGGGTGCCTTGGGCTCCCCAAGAACACTTGGACAGCAGAGCCTGCAGCTGGGCACTGTGGAACTTCCGGAGCGTAGGCGCCCCCCGGGGGGACGCGCACTCTCTCCCATCTGCCCCAAGGTCAGGGCATGGAGGGGTGTGCTCCCACTTAGTCACCGGACGGATAGAGTGATGAGGCGCTACCCTAGAGATCTGCAGTCCGGCCTGGCCCCTTCTCTCCTTTTCTGTACCACCACCCCCCGCGCCCCCCCCCCCCCCCCACTGCCGCCGCCCGGCGGCCCCAGATGGAGGCGCGGAGAAGCCAAAGAGAGATGCTTACCATGCACCGGTCCGCACCCGGGAGCCGCTGCTCTCTCTAGCCCCTTTCCAAACTGAGTCTCTCTTTTGGAAGACCGCGCTCTCTCTGGCTGCCTCTTTTTTTTTTTTCTTTCAAAACTCCTTCCGAGCTCAGCCCCCAAAACCACAAACTTCACTTCCTGAGCGTTAGGCAGCCGAGCTAGCACAGACCGCTCTGAGTCTATTGCCGCCGCGCCACCGCACCCCCCCCCCATCCCCGGTCAGGCTTGCAGTTACTACTCACACCCCCGCCCCAGACCAGAGCCCCAGGAGTCGGACTGGTCCCCCCCTCCCAGGTCAATTCTTTTGGTCTTGGGACCACCAGGGTG